>NW_027439837.1:0-43257 GCF_031893055.1 Leptodactylus fuscus
TGGTGATCTTGTAACTTCTACCATGTCGGAGTTTGATTTTCCCATAGGGTTTCATTGATCGTATACTCTTGAGTGTAGCTCGGGCTGAGAAGGTCGCAGCCATGGGAAGTTGACAGTTAAGCCTATCTAGTGACAACCCATCATAGGCTAGCTGGGTGATCTTGCAACTTGTATCATGCCGGAGTTTGATTTTCACCATAGGGTTTCATTGATCGCTTACTCGGCAACTTGTATGAAGCAGGATTTCTACTTTCCCCTTAGCGCTTCATTGATCGTGTACTCTTGAGTGTAGATCGGGCTGAGAATGACGAGCCATGGGAAAGTTGACAGTTAAGCCTATCTAGGACAGGCACATCATAGGCTAGCTGGGTGAGCTTGCAACTTGTACCATGTCGGAAGTTTGATTTTCCCCATGGGGTTTCATTGATTGTGTACTCTTGAGTGTAGCTCGGGCTGAGAAGGTCGCAGCCATGGGAAAGTTGACAGTTAAGCCTATCTAGTGACAACCCATCATAGGCTAGCTGGGTGATCTTGCAACTTGTATCATGCCGGAGTTTGATTTTCACCATAGGGTTTCATTGATTGCTTACTCGGCATTTTGTATGAAGCAGGATTTCTACTTTCCCCTTAGCGCTTCATTGATCGTATACTCTTGAGTGTAGCTCGGGCTGAGAATGACGCAGCCATGGGAAAGTTGACAGTTAAGCCTATCTAGTGACAGCCCATCATAGGCTAGCTGGGTGAGCTTGCAACTTGTACCATGTCGGAGTTTGATTTTCCCCATAGGGTTTCATTGATCGTGTACTCTTGAGTGTAGCTCGGGCTGAGAAGTCGCAGCCATGGGAAAGTTGACAGTTAAGCCTATCTAGTGACAACCCATCATAGGCTAGCTGGGTGATCTTGCAACTTGTATCATGCCGGAGTTTGATTTTCACCATAGGGTTTCATTGATCGCTCACTCGGCAACTTGTATGAAGCAGGATTTCTACTTTCCTTAGCGCTTCATTGATCGTGTACTCTTGAGTGTAGATCGGGCTGAGAATGACGCAGCCATAGGAAAGTTGACAGTTAAGCCCATCTAGTGACAGCCCATCATAGGCTAGCTGGGTGATCTTGTAACTTGTACCATGTCGGAGTTTGATTTTCCCCATAGGGTTTCATTGATCGTGTACTCTTGAGTGTAGCTCGGGCTGAGAAGGTCGCAGCCATGGAAAGTTGACAGTTAAGCCTATCTAGTGACAACCCATCATAGGCTAGCTGGGTGATCTTGCAACTTGTATCATGCCGGAGTTTGATTTTCACCATAGGGTTTCATTGATCGCTTACTCGGCAACTTGTATGAAGCAGGATTTCTACTTTCCCCTTAGCGCTTCATTGATCGTGTACTCTTGAGTGTAGATCGGGCTGAGAATGACGCAGCCATGGGAAAGTTGACAGTTAAGCCTATCTAGTGACAGCCCATCATAGGCTAGCTGGGTGATCTTGTAACTTGTACCATGTCGGAGTTTGATTTTCCCCATAGGGTTTCATTGATCGTATACTCTTGAGTGTAGCTCGGGCTGAGAAGGTCGCAGCCATGGGAAAGTTGACAGTTAAGCCTATCTAGTGACAACCCATCATAGGCTAGCTGGGTGATCTTGCAACTTGTATCATGCCGGAGTTTGATTTTCACCATAGGGTTTCATTGATCGCTTACTCGGCAACTTGTATGAAGCAGGATTTCTACTTTCCCCTTAGCGCTTCATTGATCGTGTACTCTTGAGTGTAGATCGGGCTGAGAATGACGCAGCCATGGAAAGTTGACAGTTAAGCCTATCTAGTGACAGCCCATCATAGGCTAGCTGGGTGATCTTGCAACTTGTACCATGTCGGAGTTTGATTTTCCCCATAGGGTTTCATTGATCGTATACTCTTGAGTGTAGCTCGGGCTGAGAAGGTCGCAGCCATGGGAAAGTTGACAGTTAAGCCTATCTAGTGACAACCCATCATAGGCTAGCTGGGTGATCTTGTAACTTGTACCATGTCGGAGTTTGATTTTCCCCATAGGGTTTCATTGATCGTGTACTCTTGAGTGCAGCTCGGGCTGAGAATGACGCAGCCATGGGATAGTTGACAGTTAAGCCTATCTAGTGACAACCCATCATAGGCTAGCTGGGTGATCTTGCAACTTGTATCATGCCGGAGTTTGATTTTCACCATAGGGTTTCATTGATTGCTTACTCGGCATTTTGTATGAAGCAGGATTTCTACTTTCCCCTTAGCGCTTCATTGATCGTGTACTCTTGAGTGTAGCTCGGGCTGAGAATGACGCAGCCATGGGAAAGTTGACAGTTAAGCCTATCTAGTGACAGCCCATCATAGGCTAGCTGGGTGAGCTTGCAACTTGTACCATGTCGGAGTTTGATTTTCCCCATAGGGTTTCATTGATCGTGTACTCTTGAGTGTAGCTCGGGCTGAGAAGGTCGCAGCCATGGGAAAGTTGACAGTTAAGCCTATCTAGTGACAACCCATCATAGGCTAGCTGGGTGATCTTGCAACTTGTATCATGCCGGAGTTTGATTTTCACCATAGGGTTTCATTGATCGCTCACTCGGCAACTTGTGTGAAGCAGGATTTCTACTTTCCCCTTAGCGCTTCATTGATCGTGTACTCTTGAGTGTAGATCGGGCTGAGAATGACGCAGCCATGGGAAAGTTGACAGTTAAGCCTATCTAGTGACAGCCCATCATAGGCTAGCTGGGTGATCTTGTAACTTGTACCATGTCGGAGTTTGATTTTCCCCATAGGGTTTCATTGATCGTATACTCTTGAGTGTAGCTCGGGCTGAGAAGGTCGCAGCCATGGGAAAGTTGACAGTTAAGCCTATCTAGTGACAACCCATCATAGGCTAGCTGGGTGATCTTGCAACTTGTATCATGCCGGAGTTTGATTTTCACCATAGGGTTTCATTGATCGCTCACTCGGCAACTTGTATGAAGCAGGATTTCTACTTTCCCCTTAGCGCTTCATTGATCGTGTACTCTTGAGTGTAGATCGGGCTGAGAATGACGCAGCCATGGGAAAGTTGACAGTTAAGCCTATCTAGTGACAGCCCATCATAGGCTAGCTGGGTGAGCTTGCAACTTGTACCATGTCGGAGTTTGATTTTCCCCATAGGGTTTCATTGATCGTGTACTCTTGAGTGTAGCTCGGGCTGAGAAGGTCGCAGCCATGGGAAAGTTGACAGTTAAGCCTATCTAGTGACAACCCATCATAGGCTAGCTGGGTGATCTTGCAACTTGTATCATGCCGGAGTTTGATTTTCACCATAGGGTTTCATTGATCGCTTACTCGGCAACTTGTATGAAGCAGGATTTCTACTTTCCCCTTAGCGCTTCATTGATCGTGTACTCTCGAGTGTAGATCGGGCTGAGAATGACGCAGCCATGGGAAAGTTGACAGTTAAGCCTATCTAGTGACAGCCCATCATAGGCTAGCTGGGTGATCTTGCAACTTGTACCATGTCGGAGTTTGATTTTCCCCATAGGGTTTCATTGATCGTATACTCTTGAGTGTAGCTCGGGCTGAGAAGGTCGCAGCCATGGGAAAGTTGACAGTTAAGCCTATCTAGTGACAACCCATCATAGGCTAGCTGGGTGATCTTGCAACTTGTATCATGCCGGAGTTTGATTTTCACCATAGGGTTTCATTGATCGCTCACTCGGCAACTTGTATCAAGCAGGATTTCTACTTTCCCCTTAGCGCTTCATTGATCGTGTACTCTTGAGTGTAGCTCGGGCTGAGAATGACGCAGCCATGGGAAAGTTGACAGTTAAGCCTATCTAGTGACAGCCCATCATAGGCTAGCTGGGTGATCTTGCAACTTGTACCATGTCGGAGTTTGATTTTCCCCATAGGGTTTCATTGATCGTGTACTCTTGAGTGTAGCTCGGGCTGAGAATGACGCAGCCATGGGAAAGTTGACAGTTAAGCCTATCTAGTGACAGCCCATCATAGGCTAGCTGGGTGATCTTGTAACTTGTACCATGTCGGAGTTTGATTTTCCCCATAGGGTTTCATTGATCGTATACTCTTGAGTGTAGCTCGGGCTGAGAAGGTCGCAGCCATGGGAAAGTTGACAGTTAAGCCTATCTAGTGACAACCCATCATAGGCTAGCTGGGTGATCTTGCAACTTGTATCATGCCGGAGTTTGATTT
The DNA here is from genome assembly GCF_031893055.1 of Leptodactylus fuscus. Classification (NCBI taxonomy): domain Eukaryota; kingdom Metazoa; phylum Chordata; class Amphibia; order Anura; family Leptodactylidae; genus Leptodactylus; species Leptodactylus fuscus. The sequence goes on from NW_027439837.1 coordinate 4,198, forward strand.
TCACCATAGGGTTTCATTGATCGCTTACTCGGCAACTTGTATGAAGCAGGATTTCTACTTTCCCCTTAGCGCTTCATTGATCGTGTACTCTTGAGTGTAGATCGGGCTGAGAATGACGCAGCCATGGGAAAGTTGACAGTTAAGCCTATCTAGTGACAGCCCATCATAGGCTAGCTGGGTGATCTTGTAACTTGTACCATGTCGGAGTTTGATTTTCCCCATAGGGTTTCATTGATCGTATACTCTTGAGTGTAGCTCGGGCTGAGAAGGTCGCAGCCATGGGAAAGTTGACAGTTAAGCCTATCTAGTGACAACCCATCATAGGCTAGCTGGGTGATCTTGCAACTTGTATCATGCCGGAGTTTGATTTTCACCATAGGGTTTTATTGATCGCTTACTCGGCAACTTGTATGAAGCAGGATTTCTACTTTCCCCTTAGCGCTTCATTGATCGTGTACTCTTGAGTGTAGATCGGGCTGAGAATGACGCAGCCATGGGAAAGTTGACAGTTAAGCCTATCTAGTGACAGCCCATCATAGGCTAGCTGGGTGATCTTGTAACTTGTACCATGTCGGAGTTTGATTTTCCCCATAGGGTTTCATTGATCGTATACTCTTGAGTGTAGCTCGGGCTGAGAAGGTCGCAGCCATGGGAAAGTTGACAGTTAAGCCTATCTAGTGACAACCCATCATAGGCTAGCTGGGTGATCTTGCAACTTGTATCATGCCGGAGTTTGATTTTCACCATAGGGTTTCATTGATCGCTCACTCGGCAACTTGTATCAAGCAGGATTTCTACTTTCCCCTTAGCGCTTCATTGATCGTGTACTCTTGAGTGTAGCTCGGGCTGAGAATGACGCAGCCATGGGAAAGTTGACAGTTAAGCCTATCTAGTGACAGCCCATCATAGGCTAGCTGGGTGATCTTGCAACTTGTACCATGTCGGAGTTTGATTTTCCCCATAGGGTTTCATTGATCGTGTACTCTTGAGTGTAGCTCGGGCTGAGAATGACGCAGCCATGGGAAAGTTGACAGTTAAGCCTATCTAGTGACAGCCCATCATAGGCTAGCTGGGTGAGCTTGCAACTTGTACCATGTCGGAGTTTGATTTTCCCCATAGGGTTTCATTGATCGTGTACTCTTGAGTGTAGCTCGGGCTGAGAAGGTCGCAGCCATGGGAAAGTTGACAGTTAAGCCTATCTAGTGACAACCCATCATAGGCTAGCTGGGTGATCTTGCAACTTGTATCATGCCGGAGTTTGATTTTCACCATAGGGTTTCATTGATCGCTTACTCGGCAACTTGTATGAAGCAGGATTTCTACTTTCCCCTTAGCGCTTCATTGATCGTGTACTCTTGAGTGTAGATCGGGCTGAGAATGACGCAGCCATGGGAAAGTTGACAGTTAAGCCTATCTAGTGACAACCCATCATAGGCTAGCTGGGTGATCTTGCAACTTGTATCATGCCGGAGTTTGATTTTCACCATAGGGTTTCATTGATCGCTTACTCGGCAACTTGTATGAAGCAGGATTTCTACTTTCCCCTTAGCGCTTCATTGATCGTGTACTCTTGAGTGTAGATCGGGCTGAGAATGACGCAGCCATGGGAAAGTTTACAGTTAAGCCTATCTAGTGACAGCCCATCATAGGCTAGCTGGGTGAGCTTGCAACTTGTACCATGTCGGAGTTTGATTTTCCCCATAGGGTTTCATTGATCGTATACTCTTGAGTGTAGCTCGGGCTGAGAAGGTCGCAGCCATGGGAAAGTTGACAGTTAAGCCTATCTAGTGACAACCCATCATAGGCTAGCTGGGTGATCTTGCAACTTGTATCATGCCGGAGTTTGATTTTCACCATAGGGTTTCATTGATCGCTTACTCGGCAACTTGTATGAAGCAGGATTTCTACTTTCCCCTTAGCGCTTCATTGATCGTGTACTCTTGAGTGTAGATCGGGCTGAGAATGACGCAGCCATGGGAAAGTTGACAGTTAAGCCTATCTAGTGACAGCCCATCATAGGCTAGCTGGGTGATCTTGCAACTTGTACCATGTCGGAGTTTGATTTTCCCCATAGGGTTTCATTGATCGTGTACTCTTGAGTTTAGCTCGGGCTGAGAATGACGCAGCCATGGGAAAGTTGACAGTTAAGCCTATCTAGTGACAGCCCATCATAGGCTAGCTGGGTGAGCTTGCAACTTGTACCATGTCGGAGTTTGATTTTCCCCATAGGGTTTCATTGATCGTGTACTCTTGAGTGTAGCTCGGGCTGAGAAGGTCGCAGCCATGGGAAAGTTGACAGTTAAGCCTATCTAGTGACAACCCATCATAGGCTAGCTGGGTGATCTTGCAACTTGTATCATGCCGGAGTTTGATTTTCACCATAGGGTTTCATTGATCGCTTACTCGGCAACTTGTATGAAGCAGGATTTCTACTTTCCCCTTAGCGCTTCATTGATCGTGTACTCTTGAGTGTAGCTCGGGCTGAGAATGACGCAGCCATGGGAAAGTTGACAGTTAAGCCTATCTAGTGACAGCACATCATAGGCTAGCTGGGTGAGCTTGCAACTTGTACCATGTCGGAGTTTGATTTTCCCCATAGGGTTTCATTGATTGTGTACTCTTGAGTGTAGCTCGGGCTGAGAAGGTCGCAGCCATGGGAAAGTTGACAGTTAAGCCTATCTAGTGACAACCCATCATAGGCTAGCTGGGTGATCTTGCAACTTGTATCATGCCGGAGTTTGATTTTCACCATAGGGTTTCATTGATTGCTTACTCGGCATTTTGTATGAAGCAGGATTTCTACTTTCCCCTTAGCGCTTCATTGATCGTGTACTCTTGAGTGTAGCTCGGGCTGAGAATGACGCAGCCATGGGAAAGTTGACAGTTAAGCCTATCTAGTGACAGCCCATCATAGGCTAGCTGGGTGAGCTTGCAACTTGTACCATGTCGGAGTTTGATTTTCCCCATAGGGTTTCATTGATCGTGTACTCTTGAGTGTAGCTCGGGCTGAGAAGGTCGCAGCCATGGGAAAGTTGACAGTTAAGCCTATCTAGTGACAACCCATCATAGGCTAGCTGGGTGATCTTGCAACTTGTATCATGCCGGAGTTTGATTTTCACCATAGGGTTTCATTGATCGCTCACTCGGCAACTTGTGTGAAGCAGGATTTCTACTTTCCCCTTAGCGCTTCATTGATCGTGTACTCTTGAGTGTAGATCGGGCTGAGAATGACGCAGCCATGGGAAAGTTGACAGTTAAGCCTATCTAGTGACAGCCCATCATAGGCTAGCTGGGTGATCTTGTAACTTGTACCATGTCGGAGTTTGATTTTCCCCATAGGGTTTCATTGATCGTATACTCTTGAGTGTAGCTCGGGCTGAGAAGGTCGCAGCCATGGGAAAGTTGACAGTTAAGCCTATCTAGTGACAACCCATCATAGGCTAGCTGGGTGATCTTGCAACTTGTATCATGCCGGAGTTTGATTTTCACCATAGGGTTTCATTGATCGCTCACTCGGCAACTTGTATGAAGCAGGATTTCTACTTTCCCCTTAGCGCTTCATTGATCGTGTACTCTTGAGTGTAGATCGGGCTGAGAATGACGCAGCCATGGGAAAGTTGACAGTTAAGCCTATCTAGTGACAGCCCATCATAGGCTAGCTGGGTGATCTTGTAACTTGTACCATGTCGGAGTTTGATTTTCCCCATAGGGTTTCATTGATCGTATACTCTTGAGTGTAGCTCGGGCTGAGAAGGTCGCAGCCATGGGAAAGTTGACAGTTAAGCCTATCTAGTGACAACCCATCATAGGCTAGCTGGGTGATCTTGCAACTTGTATCATGCCGGAGTTTGATTTTCACCATAGGGTTTCATTGATCGCTTACTCGGCAACTTGTATGAAGCAGGATTTCTACTTTCCCCTTAGCGCTTCATTGATCGTGTACTCTTGAGTGTAGATCGGGCTGAGAATGACGCAGCCATGGGAAAGTTGACAGTTAAGCCTATCTAGTGACAGCCCATCATAGGCTAGCTGGGTGATCTTGTAACTTGTACCATGTCGGAGTTTGATTTTCCCCATAGGGTTTCATTGATCGTATACTCTTGAGTGTAGCTCGGGCTGAGAAGGTCGCAGCCATGGGAAAGTTGACAGTTAAGCCTATCTAGTGACAACCCATCATAGGCTAGCTGGGTGATCTTGCAACTTGTATCATGCCGGAGTTTGATTTTCACCATAGGGTTTCATTGATCGCTTACTCGGCAACTTGTATGAAGCAGGATTTCTACTTTCCCCTTAGCGCTTCATTGATCGTGTACTCTTGAGTGTAGATCGGGCTGAGAATGACGCAGCCATGGGAAAGTTGACAGTTAAGCCTATCTAGTGACAGCCCATCATAGGCTAGCTGGGTGATCTTGTAACTTGTACCATGTCGGAGTTTGATTTTCCCCATAGGGTTTCATTGATCGTATACTCTTGAGTGTAGCTCGGGCTGAGAAGGTCGCAGCCATGGGAAAGTTGACAGTTAAGCCTATCTAGTGACAACCCATCATAGGCTAGCTGGGTGATCTTGCAACTTGTATCATGCCGGAGTTTGATTTTCACCATAGGGTTTCATTGATCGCTTACTCGGCAACTTGTATGAAGCAGGATTTCTACTTTCCCCTTAGCGCTTCATTGATCGTGTACTCTTGAGTGTAGATCGGGCTGAGAATGACGCAGCCATGGGAAAGTTGACAGTTAAGCCTATCTAGTGACAGCCCATCATAGGCTAGCTGGGTGATCTTGTAACTTGTACCATGTCGGAGTTTGATTTTCCCCATAGGGTTTCATTGATCGTATACTCTTGAGTGTAGCTCGGGCTGAGAAGGTCGCAGCCATGGGAAAGTTGACAGTTAAGCCTATCTAGTGACAACCCATCATAGGCTAGCTGGGTGATCTTGCAACTTGTATCATGCCGGAGTTTGATTTTCACCATAGGGTTTCATTGATCGCTCACTCGGCAACTTGTATCAAGCAGGATTTCTACTTTCCCCTTAGCGCTTCATTGATCGTGTACTCTTGAGTGTAGCTCGGGCTGAGAATGACGCAGCCATGGGAAAGTTGACAGTTAAGCCTATCTAGTGACAGCCCATCATAGGCTAGCTGGGTGATCTTGCAACTTGTACCATGTCGGAGTTTGATTTTCCCCATAGGGTTTCATTGATCGTGTACTCTTGAGTGTAGCTCGGGCTGAGAATGACGCAGCCATGGGAAAGTTGACAGTTAAGCCTATCTAGTGACAGCCCATCATAGGCTAGCTGGGTGAGCTTGCAACTTGTACCATGTCGGAGTTTGATTTTCCCCATAGGGTTTCATTGATCGTGTACTCTTGAGTGTAGCTCGGGCTGAGAAGGTCGCAGCCATGGGAAAGTTGACAGTTAAGCCTATCTAGTGACAACCCATCATAGGCTAGCTGGGTGATCTTGCAACTTGTATCATGCCGGAGTTTGATTTTCACCATAGGGTTTCATTGATCGCTTACTCGGCAACTTGTATGAAGCAGGATTTCTACTTTCCCCTTAGCGCTTCATTGATCGTGTACTCTTGAGTGTAGATCGGGCTGAGAATGACGCAGCCATGGGAAAGTTGACAGTTAAGCCTATCTAGTGACAACCCATCATAGGCTAGCTGGGTGATCTTGCAACTTGTATCATGCCGGAGTTTGATTTTCACCATAGGGTTTCATTGATCGCTTACTCGGCAACTTGTATGAAGCAGGATTTCTACTTTCCCCTTAGCGCTTCATTGATCGTGTACTCTTGAGTGTAGATCGGGCTGAGAATGACGCAGCCATGGGAAAGTTGACAGTTAAGCCTATCTAGTGACAGCCCATCATAGGCTAGCTGGGTGATCTTGTAACTTGTACCATGTCGGAGTTTGATTTTCCCCATAGGGTTTCATTGATCGTATACTCTTGAGTGTAGCTCGGGCTGAGAAGGTCGCAGCCATGGGAAAGTTGACAGTTAAGCCTATCTAGTGACAACCCATCATAGGCTAGCTGGGTGATCTTGCAACTTGTATCATGCCGGAGTTTGATTTTCACCATAGGGTTTCATTGATCGCTTACTCGGCAACTTGTATGAAGCAGGATTTCTACTTTCCCCTTAGCGCTTCATTGATCGTGTACTCTTGAGTGTAGATCGGGCTGAGAATGACGCAGCCATGGGAAAGTTGACAGTTAAGCCTATCTAGTGACAGCACATCATAGGCTAGCTGGGTGAGCTTGCAACTTGTACCATGTCGGAGTTTGATTTTCCCCATGGGGTTTCATTGATTGTGTACTCTTGAGTGTAGCTCGGGCTGAGAAGGTCGCAGCCATGGGAAAGTTGACAGTTAAGCCTATCTAGTGACAACCCATCATAGGCTAGCTGGGTGATCTTGCAACTTGTATCATGCCGGAGTTTGATTTTCACCATAGGGTTTCATTGATTGCTTACTCGGCATTTTGTATGAAGCAGGATTTCTACTTTCCCCTTAGCGCTTCATTGATCGTATACTCTTGAGTGTAGCTCGGGCTGAGAATGACGCAGCCATGGGAAAGTTGACAGTTAAGCCTATCTAGTGACAGCCCATCATAGGCTAGCTGGGTGAGCTTGCAACTTGTACCATGTCGGAGTTTGATTTTCCCCATAGGGTTTCATTGATCGTGTACTCTTGAGTGTAGCTCGGGCTGAGAAGGTCGCAGCCATGGGAAAGTTGACAGTTAAGCCTATCTAGTGACAACCCATCATAGGCTAGCTGGGTGATCTTGCAACTTGTATCATGCCGGAGTTTGATTTTCACCATAGGGTTTCATTGATCGCTCACTCGGCAACTTGTATGAAGCAGGATTTCTACTTTCCCCTTAGCGCTTCATTGATCGTGTACTCTTGAGTGTAGATCGGGCTGAGAATGACGCAGCCATGGGAAAGTTGACAGTTAAGCCTATCTAGTGACAGCCCATCATAGGCTAGCTGGGTGATCTTGTAACTTGTACCATGTCGGAGTTTGATTTTCCCCATAGGGTTTCATTGATCGTGTACTCTTGAGTGTAGCTCGGGCTGAGAAGGTCGCAGCCATGGGAAAGTTGACAGTTAAGCCTATCTAGTGACAACCCATCATAGGCTAGCTGGGTGATCTTGCAACTTGTATCATGCCGGAGTTTGATTTTCACCATAGGGTTTCATTGATCGCTTACTCGGCAACTTGTATGAAGCAGGATTTCTACTTTCCCCTTAGCGCTTCATTGATCGTGTACTCTTGAGTGTAGATCGGGCTGAGAATGACGCAGCCATGGGAAAGTTGACAGTTAAGCCTATCTAGTGACAGCCCATCATAGGCTAGCTGGGTGATCTTGTAACTTGTACCATGTCGGAGTTTGATTTTCCCCTAGGGTTTCATTGATCGTATACTCTTGAGTGCAGCTCGGGCTGAGAAGGTCGCAGCCATGGGAAAGTTGACAGTTAAGCCTATCTAGTGACAACCCATCATAGGCTAGCTGGGTGATCTTGCAACTTGTATCATGCCGGAGTTTGATTTTCACCATAGGGTTTCATTGATCGCTTACTCGGCAACTTGTATGAAGCAGGATTTCTACTTTCCCCTTAGCGCTTCATTGATCGTGTACTCTTGAGTGTAGATCGGGCTGAGAATGACGCAGCCATGGGAAAGTTGACAGTTAAGCCTATCTAGTGACAGCCCATCATAGGCTAGCTGGGTGATCTTGCAACTTGTACCATGTCGGAGTTTGATTTTCCCCATAGGGTTTCATTGATTGTGTACTCTTGAGTGTAGCTCGGGCTGAGAAGGTCGCAGCCATGGGAAAGTTGACAGTTAAGCCTATCTAGTGACAACCCATCATAGGCTAGCTGGGTGATCTTGCAACTTGTATCATGCCGGAGTTTGATTTTCACCATAGGGTTTCATTGATCGCTTACTCGGCATTTTGTATGAAGCAGGATTTCTACTTTCCCCTTAGCGCTTCATTGATCGTGTACTCTTGAGTGTAGCTCGGGCTGAGAATGACGCAGCCATGGGAAAGTTGACAGTTAAGCCTATCTAGTGACAGCCCATCATAGGCTAGCTGGGTGATCTTGTAACTTGTACCATGTCGGAGTTTGATTTTCCCCATAGGGTTTCATTGATCGTATACTCTTGAGTGTAGCTCGGGCTGAGAAGGTCGCAGCCATGGGAAAGTTGACAGTTAAGCCTATCTAGTGACAACCCATCATAGGCTAGCTGGGTGATCTTGCAACTTGTATCATGCCGGAGTTTGATTTTCACCATAGGGTTTCATTGATCGCTTACTCGGCAACTTGTATGAAGGAGGATTTCTACTTTCCCCTTAGCGCTTCATTGATCGTGTACTCTTGAGTGTAGATCGGGCTGAGAATGACGCAGCCATGGGAAAGTTGACAGTTAAGCCTATCTAGTGACAGCCCATCATAGGCTAGCTGGGTGATCTTGTAACTTGTACCATGTCGGAGTTTGATTTTCCCCATAGGGTTTCATTGATCGTATACTCTTGAGTGTAGCTCGGGCTGAGAAGGTCGCAGCCATGGGAAAGTTGACAGTTAAGCCTATCTAGTGACAACCCATCATAGGCTAGCTGGGTGATCTTGCAACTTGTATCATGCCGGAGTTTGATTTTCACCATAGGGTTTCATTGATCGCTTACTCGGCAACTTGTATGAAGCAGGATTTCTACTTTCCCCTTAGCGCTTCATTGATCGTGTACTCTTGAGTGTAGATCGGGCTGAGAATGACGCAGCCATGGGAAAGTTGACAGTTAAGCCTATCTAGTGACAGCCCATCATAGGCTAGCTGGGTGATCTTGTAACTTGTACCATGTCGGAGTTTGATTTTCCCCATAGGGTTTCATTGATCGTATACTCTTGAGTGTAGCTCGGGCTGAGAAGGTCGCAGCCATGGGAAAGTTGACAGTTAAGCCTATCTAGTGACAACCCATCATAGGCTAGCTGGGTGATCTTGCAACTTGTATCATGCCGGAGTTTGATTTTCACCATAGGGTTTCATTGATCGCTCACTCGGCAACTTGTATCAAGCAGGATTTCTACTTTCCCCTTAGCGCTTCATTGATCGTGTACTCTTGAGTGTAGCTCGGGCTGAGAATGACGCAGCCATGGGAAAGTTGACAGTTAAGCCTATCTAGTGACAGCCCATCATAGGCTAGCTGGGTGATCTTGCAACTTGTACCATGTCGGAGTTTGATTTTCCCCATAGGGTTTCATTGATCGTGTACTCTTGAGTGTAGCTCGGGCTGAGAATGACGCAGCCATGGGAAAGTTGACAGTTAAGCCTATCTAGTGACAGCCCATCATAGGCTAGCTGGGTGAGCTTGCAACTTGTACCATGTCGGAGTTTGATTTTCCCCATAGGGTTTCATTGATCGTGTACTCTTGAGTGTAGCTCGGGCTGAGAAGGTCGCAGCCATGGGAAAGTTGACAGTTAAGCCTATCTAGTGACAACCCATCATAGGCTAGCTGGGTGATCTTGCAACTTGTATCATGCCGGAGTTTGATTTTCACCATAGGGTTTCATTGATCGCTTACTCGGCAACTTGTATGAAGCAGGATTTCTACTTTCCCCTTAGCGCTTCATTGATCGTGTACTCTTGAGTGTAGATCGGGCTGAGAATGACGCAGCCATGGGAAAGTTGACAGTTAAGCCTATCTAGTGACAGCCCATCATAGGCTAGCTGGGTGATCTTGTAACTTGTACCATGTCGGAGTTTGATTTTCCCCATAGGGTTTCATTGATCGTATACTCTTGAGTGTAGCTCGGGCTGAGAAGGTCGCAGCCATGGGAAAGTTGACAGTTAAGCCTATCTAGTGACAACCCATCATAGGCTAGCTGGGTGATCTTGCAACTTGTATCATGCCGGAGTTTGATTTTCACCATAGGGTTTCATTGATCGCTTACTCGGCAACTTGTATGAAGCAGGATTTCTACTTTCCCCTTAGCGCTTCATTGATCGTGTACTCTTGAGTGTAGATCGGGCTGAGAATGACGCAGCCATGGGAAAGTTGACAGTTAAGCCTATCTAGTGACAGCCCATCATAGGCTAGCTGGGTGATCTTGCAACTTGTACCATGTCGGAGTTTGATTTTCCCCATAGGGTTTCATTGATCGTGTACTCTTGAGTTTAGCTCGGGCTGAGAATGACGCAGCCATGGGAAAGTTGACAGTTAAGCCTATCTAGTGACAGCCCATCATAGGCTAGCTGGGTGAGCTTGCAACTTGTACCATGTCGGAGTTTGATTTTCCCCATAGGGTTTCATTGATCGTGTACTCTTGAGTGTAGCTCGGGCTGAGAAGGTCGCAGCCATGGGAAAGTTGACAGTTAAGCCTATCTAGTGACAACCCATCATAGGCTAGCTGGGTGATCTTGCAACTTGTATCATGCCGGAGTTTGATTTTCACCATAGGGTTTCATTGATCGCTTACTCGGCAACTTGTATGAAGCAGGATTTCTACTTTCCCCTTAGCGCTTCATTGATCGTGTACTCTTGAGTGTAGCTCGGGCTGAGAATGACGCAGCCATGGGAAAGTTGACAGTTAAGCCTATCTAGTGACAGCACATCATAGGCTAGCTGGGTGAGCTTGCAACTTGTACCATGTCGGAGTTTGATTTTCCCCATAGGGTTTCATTGATTGTGTACTCTTGAGTGTAGCTCGGGCTGAGAAGGTCGCAGCCATGGGAAAGTTGACAGTTAAGCCTATCTAGTGACAACCCATCATAGGCTAGCTGGGTGATCTTGCAACTTGTATCATGCCGGAGTTTGATTTTCACCATAGGGTTTCATTGATTGCTTACTCGGCATTTTGTATGAAGCAGGATTTCTACTTTCCCCTTAGCGCTTCATTGATCGTGTACTCTTGAGTGTAGCTCGGGCTGAGAATGACGCAGCCATGGGAAAGTTGACAGTTAAGCCTATCTAGTGACAGCCCATCATAGGCTAGCTGGGTGAGCTTGCAACTTGTACCATGTCGGAGTTTGATTTTCCCCATAGGGTTTCATTGATCGTGTACTCTTGAGTGTAGCTCGGGCTGAGAAGGTCGCAGCCATGGGAAAGTTGACAGTTAAGCCTATCTAGTGACAACCCATCATAGGCTAGCTGGGTGATCTTGCAACTTGTATCATGCCGGAGTTTGATTTTCACCATAGGGTTTCATTGATCGCTCACTCGGCAACTTGTGTGAAGCAGGATTTCTACTTTCCCCTTAGCGCTTCATTGATCGTGTACTCTTGAGTGTAGATCGGGCTGAGAATGACGCAGCCATGGGAAAGTTGACAGTTAAGCCTATCTAGTGACAGCCCATCATAGGCTAGCTGGGTGATCTTGTAACTTGTACCATGTCGGAGTTTGATTTTCCCCATAGGGTTTCATTGATCGTATACTCTTGAGTGTAGCTCGGGCTGAGAAGGTCGCAGCCATGGGAAAGTTGACAGTTAAGCCTATCTAGTGACAACCCATCATAGGCTAGCTGGGTGATCTTGCAACTTGTATCATGCCGGAGTTTGATTTTCACCATAGGGTTTCATTGATCGCTCACTCGGCAACTTGTATGAAGCAGGATTTCTACTTTCCCCTTAGCGCTTCATTGATCGTGTACTCTTGAGTGTAGATCGGGCTGAGAATGACGCAGCCATGGGAAAGTTGACAGTTAAGCCTATCTAGTGACAGCCCATCATAGGCTAGCTGGGTGAGCTTGCAACTTGTACCATGTCGGAGTTTGATTTTCCCCATAGGGTTTCATTGATCGTGTACTCTTGAGTGTAGCTCGGGCTGAGAAGGTCGCAGCCATGGGAAAGTTGACAGTTAAGCCTATCTAGTGACAACCCATCATAGGCTAGCTGGGTGATCTTGCAACTTGTATCATGCCGGAGTTTGATTTTCACCATAGGGTTTCATTGATCGCTTACTCGGCAACTTGTATGAAGCAGGATTTCTACTTTCCCCTTAGCGCTTCATTGATCGTGTACTCTTGAGTGTAGATCGGGCTGAGAATGACGCAGCCATGGGAAAGTTGACAGTTAAGCCTATCTAGTGACAGCCCATCATAGGCTAGCTGGGTGATCTTGCAACTTGTACCATGTCGGAGTTTGATTTTCCCCATAGGGTTTCATTGATCGTATACTCTTGAGTGTAGCTCGGGCTGAGAAGGTCGCAGCCATGGGAAAGTTGACAGTTAAGCCTATCTAGTGACAACCCATCATAGGCTAGCTGGGTGATCTTGCAACTTGTATCATGCCGGAGTTTGATTTTCACCATAGGGTTTCATTGATCGCTCACTCGGCAACTTGTATCAAGCAGGATTTCTACTTTCCCCTTAGCGCTTCATTGATCGTGTACTCTTGAGTGTAGCTCGGGCTGAGAATGACGCAGCCATGGGAAAGTTGACAGTTAAGCCTATCTAGTGACAGCCCATCATAGGCTAGCTGGGTGATCTTGCAACTTGTACCATGTCGGAGTTTGATTTTCCCCATAGGGTTTCATTGATCGTGTACTCTTGAGTGTAGCTCGGGCTGAGAATGACGCAGCCATGGGAAAGTTGACAGTTAAGCCTATCTAGTGACAGCCCATCATAGGCTAGCTGGGTGATCTTGTAACTTGTACCATGTCGGAGTTTGATTTTCCCCATAGGGTTTCATTGATCGTATACTCTTGAGTGTAGCTCGGGCTGAGAAGGTCGCAGCCATGGGAAAGTTGACAGTTAAGCCTATCTAGTGACAACCCATCATAGGCTAGCTGGGTGATCTTGCAACTTGTATCATGCCGGAGTTTGATTTTCACCATAGGGTTTCATTGATCGCTTACTCGGCAACTTGTATGAAGCAGGATTTCTACTTTCCCCTTAGCGCTTCATTGATCGTGTACTCTTGAGTGTAGATCGGGCTGAGAATGACGCAGCCATGGGAAAGTTGACAGTTAAGCCTATCTAGTGACAGCCCATCATAGGCTAGCTGGGTGATCTTGTAACTTGTACCATGTCGGAGTTTGATTTTCCCCATAGGGTTTCATTGATCGTATACTCTTGAGTGTAGCTCGGGCTGAGAAGGTCGCAGCCATGGGAAAGTTGACAGTTAAGCCTATCTAGTGACAACCCATCATAGGCTAGCTGGGTGATCTTGCAACTTGTATCATGCCGGAGTTTGATTTTCACCATAGGGTTTCATTGATCGCTTACTCGGCAACTTGTATGAAGCAGGATTTCTACTTTCCCCTTAGCGCTTCATTGATCGTGTACTCTTGAGTGTAGATCGGGCTGAGAATGACGCAGCCATGGGAAAGTTGACAGTTAAGCCTATCTAGTGACAGCCCATCATAGGCTAGCTGGGTGATCTTGTAACTTGTACCATGTCGGAGTTTGATTTTCCCCATAGGGTTTCATTGATCGTATACTCTTGAGTGTAGCTCGGGCTGAGAAGGTCGCAGCCATGGGAAAGTTGACAGTTAAGCCTATCTAGTGACAACCCATCATAGGCTAGCTGGGTGATCTTGCAACTTGTATCATGCCGGAGTTTGATTTTCACCATAGGGTTTCATTGATCGCTCACTCGGCAACTTGTATCAAGCAGGATTTCTACTTTCCCCTTAGCGCTTCATTGATCGTGTACTCTTGAGTGTAGCTCGGGCTGAGAATGACGCAGCCATGGGAAAGTTGACAGTTAAGCCTATCTAGTGACAGCCCATCATAGGCTAGCTGGGTGATCTTGCAACTTGTACCATGTCGGAGTTTGATTTTCCCCATAGGGTTTCATTGATCGTGTACTCTTGAGTGTAGCTCGGGCTGAGAATGACGCAGCCATGGGAAAGTTGACAGTTAAGCCTATCTAGTGACAGCCCATCATAGGCTAGCTGGGTGAGCTTGCAACTTGTACCATGTCGGAGTTTGATTTTCCCCATAGGGTTTCATTGATCGTGTACTCTTGAGTGTAGCTCGGGCTGAGAAGGTCGCAGCCATGGGAAAGTTGACAGTTAAGCCTATCTAGTGACAACCCATCATAGGCTAGCTGGGTGATCTTGCAACTTGTATCATGCCGGAGTTTGATTTTCACCATAGGGTTTCATTGATCGCTTACTCGGCAACTTGTATGAAGCAGGATTTCTACTTTCCCCTTAGCGCTTCATTGATCGTGTACTCTTGAGTGTAGATCGGGCTGAGAATGACGCAGCCATGGGAAAGTTGACAGTTAAGCCTATCTAGTGACAACCCATCATAGGCTAGCTGGGTGATCTTGCAACTTGTATCATGCCGGAGTTTGATTTTCACCATAGGGTTTCATTGATCGCTTACTCGGCAACTTGTATGAAGCAGGATTTCTACTTTCCCCTTAGCGCTTCATTGATCGTGTACTCTTGAGTGTAGATCGGGCTGAGAATGACGCAGCCATGGGAAAGTTGACAGTTAAGCCTATCTAGTGACAGCCCATCATAGGCTAGCTGGGTGATCTTGTAACTTGTACCATGTCGGAGTTTGATTTTCCCCATAGGGTTTCATTGATCGTATACTCTTGAGTGTAGCTCGGGCTGAGAAGGTCGCAGCCATGGGAAAGTTGACAGTTAAGCCTATCTAGTGACAACCCATCATAGGCTAGCTGGGTGATCTTGCAACTTGTATCATGCCGGAGTTTGATTTTCACCATAGGGTTTCATTGATCGCTTACTCGGCAACTTGTATGAAGCAGGATTTCTACTTTCCCCTTAGCGCTTCATTGATCGTGTACTCTTGAGTGTAGATCGGGCTGAGAATGACGCAGCCATGGGAAAGTTGACAGTTAAGCCTATCTAGTGACAGCACATCATAGGCTAGCTGGGTGAGCTTGCAACTTGTACCATGTCGGAGTTTGATTTTCCCCATGGGGTTTCATTGATTGTGTACTCTTGAGTGTAGCTCGGGCTGAGAAGGTCGCAGCCATGGGAAAGTTGACAGTTAAGCCTATCTAGTGACAACCCATCATAGGCTAGCTGGGTGATCTTGCAACTTGTATCATGCCGGAGTTTGATTTTCACCATAGGGTTTCATTGATTGCTTACTCGGCATTTTGTATGAAGCAGGATTTCTACTTTCCCCTTAGCGCTTCATTGATCGTATACTCTTGAGTGTAGCTCGGGCTGAGAATGACGCAGCCATGGGAAAGTTGACAGTTAAGCCTATCTAGTGACAGCCCATCATAGGCTAGCTGGGTGAGCTTGCAACTTGTACCATGTCGGAGTTTGATTTTCCCCATAGGGTTTCATTGATCGTGTACTCTTGAGTGTAGCTCGGGCTGAGAAGGTCGCAGCCATGGGAAAGTTGACAGTTAAGCCTATCTAGTGACAACCCATCATAGGCTAGCTGGGTGATCTTGCAACTTGTATCATGCCGGAGTTTGATTTTCACCATAGGGTTTCATTGATCGCTCACTCGGCAACTTGTATGAAGCAGGATTTCTACTTTCCCCTTAGCGCTTCATTGATCGTGTACTCTTGAGTGTAGATCGGGCTGAGAATGACGCAGCCATGGGAAAGTTGACAGTTAAGCCTATCTAGTGACAGCCCATCATAGGCTAGCTGGGTGATCTTGTAACTTGTACCATGTCGGAGTTTGATTTTCCCCATAGGGTTTCATTGATCGTATACTCTTGAGTGCAGCTCGGGCTGAGAAGGTCGCAGCCATGGGAAAGTTGACAGTTAAGCCTATCTAGTGACAACCCATCATAGGCTAGCTGGGTGATCTTGCAACTTGTATCATGCCGGAGTTTGATTTTCACCATAGGGTTTCATTGATCGCTTACTCGGCAACTTGTATGAAGCAGGATTTCTACTTTCCCCTTAGCGCTTCATTGATCGTGTACTCTTGAGTGTAGATCGGGCTGAGAATGACGCAGCCATGGGAAAGTTGACAGTTAAGCCTATCTAGTGACAGCCCATCATAGGCTAGCTGGGTGATCTTGCAACTTGTACCATGTCGGAGTTTGATTTTCCCCATAGGGTTTCATTGATTGTGTACTCTTGAGTGTAGCTCGGGCTGAGAAGGTCGCAGCCATGGGAAAGTTGACAGTTAAGCCTATCTAGTGACAACCCATCATAGGCTAGCTGGGTGATCTTGCAACTTGTATCATGCCGGAGTTTGATTTTCACCATAGGGTTTCATTGATCGCTTACTCGGCATTTTGTATGAAGCAGGATTTCTACTTTCCCCTTAGCGCTTCATTGATCGTGTACTCTTGAGTGTAGCTCGGGCTGAGAATGACGCAGCCATGGGAAAGTTGACAGTTAAGCCTATCTAGTGACAGCCCATCATAGGCTAGCTGGGTGATCTTGTAACTTGTACCATGTCGGAGTTTGATTTTCCCCATAGGGTTTCATTGATCGTATACTCTTGAGTGTAGCTCGGGCTGAGAAGGTCGCAGCCATGGGAAAGTTGACAGTTAAGCCTATCTAGTGACAACCCATCATAGGCTAGCTGGGTGATCTTGCAACTTGTATCATGCCGGAGTTTGATTTTCACCATAGGGTTTCATTGATCGCTTACTCGGCAACTTGTATGAAGCAGGATTTCTACTTTCCCCTTAGCGCTTCATTGATCGTGTACTCTTGAGTGTAGATCGGGCTGAGAATGACGCAGCCATGGGAAAGTTGACAGTTAAGCCTATCTAGTGACAGCCCATCATAGGCTAGCTGGGTGATCTTGTAACTTGTACCATGTCGGAGTTTGATTTTCCCCATAGGGTTTCATTGATCGTATACTCTTGAGTGTAGCTCGGGCTGAGAAGGTCGCAGCCATGGGAAAGTTGACAGTTAAGCCTATCTAGTGACAACCCATCATAGGCTAGCTGGGTGATCTTGCAACTTGTATCATGCCGGAGTTTGATTTTCACCATAGGGTTTCATTGATCGCTTACTCGGCAACTTGTATGAAGCAGGATTTCTACTTTCCCCTTAGCGCTTCATTGATCGTGTACTCTTGAGTGTAGATCGGGCTGAGAATGACGCAGCCATGGGAAAGTTGACAGTTAAGCCTATCTAGTGACAGCCCATCATAGGCTAGCTGGGTGATCTTGTAACTTGTACCATGTCGGAGTTTGATTTTCCCCATAGGGTTTCATTGATCGTATACTCTTGAGTGTAGCTCGGGCTGAGAAGGTCGCAGCCATGGGAAAGTTGACAGTTAAGCCTATCTAGTGACAACCCATCATAGGCTAGCTGGGTGATCTTGCAACTTGTATCATGCCGGAGTTTGATTTTCACCATAGGGTTTCATTGATCGCTCACTCGGCAACTTGTATCAAGCAGGATTTCTACTTTCCCCTTAGCGCTTCATTGATCGTGTACTCTTGAGTGTAGCTCGGGCTGAGAATGACGCAGCCATGGGAAAGTTGACAGTTAAGCCTATCTAGTGACAGCCCATCATAGGCTAGCTGGGTGATCTTGCAACTTGTACCATGTCGGAGTTTGATTTTCCCCATAGGGTTTCATTGATCGTGTACTCTTGAGTGTAGCTCGGGCTGAGAATGACGCAGCCATGGGAAAGTTGACAGTTAAGCCTATCTAGTGACAGCCCATCATAGGCTAGCTGGGTGAGCTTGCAACTTTTACCATGTCGGAGTTTGATTTTCCCCATAGGGTTTCATTGATCGTGTACTCTTGAGTGTAGCTCGGGCTGAGAAGGTCGCAGCCATGGGAAAGTTGACAGTTAAGCCTATCTAGTGACAACCCATCATAGGCTAGCTGGGTGATCTTGCAACTTGTATCATGCCGGAGTTTGATTTTCACCATAGGGTTTCATTGATCGCTTACTCGGCAACTTGTATGAAGCAGGATTTCTACTTTCCCCTTAGCGCTTCATTGATCGTGTACTCTTGAGTGTAGATCGGGCTGAGAATGACGCAGCCATGGGAAAGTTGACAGTTAAGCCTATCTAGTGACAACCCATCATAGGCTAGCTGGGTGATCTTGCAACTTGTATCATGCCGGAGTTTGATTTTCACCATAGGGTTTCATTGATCGCTTACTCGGCAACTTGTATGAAGCAGGATTTCTACTTTCCCCTTAGCGCTTCATTGATCGTGTACTCTTGAGTGTAGATCGGGCTGAGAATGACGCAGCCATGGGAAAGTTGACAGTTAAGCCTATCTAGTGACAGCCCATCATAGGCTAGCTGGGTGATCTTGTAACTTGTACCATGTCGGAGTTTGATTTTCCCCATAGGGTTTCATTGATCGTATACTCTTGAGTGTAGCTCGGGCTGAGAAGGTCGCAGCCATGGGAAAGTTGACAGTTAAGCCTATCTAGTGACAACCCATCATAGGCTAGCTGGGTGATCTTGCAACTTGTATCATGCCGGAGTTTGATTTTCACCATAGGGTTTCATTGATCGCTTACTCGGCAACTTGTATGAAGCAGGATTTCTACTTTCCCCTTAGCGCTTCATTGATCGTGTACTCTTGAGTGTAGATCGGGCTGAGAATGACGCAGCCATGGGAAAGTTGACAGTTAAGCCTATCTAGTGACAGCCCATCATAGGCTAGCTGGGTGATCTTGTAACTTGTACCATGTCGGAGTTTGATTTTCCCCATAGGGTTTCATTGATCGTATACTCTTGAGTGTAGCTCGGGCTGAGAAGGTCGCAGCCATGGGAAAGTTGACAGTTAAGCCTATCTAGTGACAACCCATCATAGGCTAGCTGGGTGATCTTGCAACTTGTATCATGCCGGAGTTTGATTTTCACCATAGGGTTTCATTGATCGCTCACTCGGCAACTTGTATCAAGCAGGATTTCTACTTTCCCCTTAGCGCTTCATTGATCGTGTACTCTTGAGTGTAGCTCGGGCTGAGAATGACGCAGCCATGGGAAAGTTGACAGTTAAGCCTATCTAGTGACAGCCCATCATAGGCTAGCTGGGTGATCTTGCAACTTGTACCATGTCGGAGTTTGATTTTCCCCATAGGGTTTCATTGATCGTGTACTCTTGAGTGTAGCTCGGGCTGAGAATGACGCAGCCATGGGAAAGTTGACAGTTAAGCCTATCTAGTGACAGCCCATCATAGGCTAGCTGGGTGAGCTTGCAACTTGTACCATGTCGGAGTTTGATTTTCCCCATAGGGTTTCATTGATCGTGTACTCTTGAGTGTAGCTCGGGCTGAGAAGGTCGCAGCCATGGGAAAGTTGACAGTTAAGCCTATCTAGTGACAACCCATCATAGGCTAGCTGGGTGATCTTGCAACTTGTATCATGCCGGAGTTTGATTTTCACCATAGGGTTTCATTGATCGCTTACTCGGCAACTTGTATGAAGCAGGATTTCTACTTTCCCCTTAGCGCTTCATTGATCGTGTACTCTTGAGTGTAGATCGGGCTGAGAATGACGCAGCCATGGGAAAGTTGACAGTTAAGCCTATCTAGTGACAACCCATCATAGGCTAGCTGGGTGATCTTGCAACTTGTATCATGCCGGAGTTTGATTTTCACCATAGGGTTTCATTGATCGCTTACTCGGCAACTTGTATGAAGCAGGATTTCTACTTTCCCCTTAGCGCTTCATTGATCGTGAACTCTTGAGTGTAGATCGGGCTGAGAATGACGCAGCCATGGGAAAGTTGACAGTTAAGCCTATCTAGTGACAGCCCATCATAGGCTAGCTGGGTGATCTTGTAACTTGTACCATGTCGGAGTTTGATTTTCCCCATAGGGTTTCATTGATTGTGTACTCTTGAGTGTAGCTCGGGCTGAGAAGGTCGCAGCCATGGGAAAGTTGACAGTTAAGCCTATCTAGTGACAACCCATCATAGGCTAGCTGGGTGATCTTGCAACTTGTATCATGCCGGAGTTTGATTTTCACCATAGGGTTTCATTGATTGCTTACTCGGCATTTTGTATGAAGCAGGATTTCTACTTTCCCCTTAGCGCTTCATTGATCGTATACTCTTGAGTGTAGCTCGGGCTGAGAATGACGCAGCCATGGGAAAGTTGACAGTTAAGCCTATCTAGTGACAGCCCATCATAGGCTAGCTGGGTGAGCTTGCAACTTGTACCATGTCGGAGTTTGATTTTCCCCATAGGGTTTCATTGATCGTGTACTCTTGAGTGTAGCTCGGGCTGAGAAGGTCGCAGCCATGGGAAAGTTGACAGTTAAGCCTATCTAGTGACAACCCATCATAGGCTAGCTGGGTGATCTTGCAACTTGTATCATGCCGGAGTTTGATTTTCACCATAGGGTTTCATTGATCGCTCACTCGGCAACTTGTATGAAGCAGGATTTCTACTTTCCCCTTAGCGCTTCATTGATCGTGTACTCTTGAGTGTAGATCGGGCTGAGAATGACGCAGCCATGGGAAAGTTGACAGTTAAGCCTATCTAGTGACAGCCCATCATAGGCTAGCTGGGTGATCTTGTAACTTGTACCATGTCGGAGTTTGATTTTCCCCATAGGGTTTCATTGATCGTGTACTCTTGAGTGTAGCTCGGGCTGAGAAGGTCGCAGCCATGGGAAAGTTGACAGTTAAGCCTATCTAGTGACAACCCATCATAGGCTAGCTGGGTGATCTTGCAACTTGTATCATGCCGGAGTTTGATTTTCACCATAGGGTTTCATTGATCGCTTACTCGGCAACTTGTATGAAGCAGGATTTCTACTTTCCCCTTAGCGCTTCATTGATCGTGTACTCTTGAGTGTAGATCGGGCTGAGAATGACGCAGCCATGGGAAAGTTGACAGTTAAGCCTATCTAGTGACAGCCCATCATAGGCTAGCTGGGTGATCTTGTAACTTGTACCATGTCGGAGTTTGATTTTCCCCATAGGGTTTCATTGATCGTATACTCTTGAGTGCAGCTCGGGCTGAGAAGGTCGCAGCCATGGGAAAGTTGACAGTTAAGCCTATCTAGTGACAACCCATCATAGGCTAGCTGGGTGATCTTGCAACTTGTATCATGCCGGAGTTTGATTTTCACCATAGGGTTTCATTGATCGCTTACTCGGCAACTTGTATGAAGCAGGATTTCTACTTTCCCCTTAGCGCTTCATTGATCGTGTACTCTTGAGTGTAGATCGGGCTGAGAATGACGCAGCCATGGGAAAGTTGACAGTTAAGCCTATCTAGTGACAGCCCATCATAGGCTAGCTGGGTGATCTTGCAACTTGTACCATGTCGGAGTTTGATTTTCCCCATAGGGTTTCATTGATTGTGTACTCTTGAGTGTAGCTCGGGCTGAGAAGGTCGCAGCCATGGGAAAGTTGACAGTTAAGCCTATCTAGTGACAACCCATCATAGGCTAGCTGGGTGATCTTGCAACTTGTATCATGCCGGAGTTTGATTTTCACCATAGGGTTTCATTGATCGCTTACTCGGCATTTTGTATGAAGCAGGATTTCTACTTTCCCCTTAGCGCTTCATTGATCGTGTACTCTTGAGTGTAGCTCGGGCTCAGAATGACGCAGCCATGGGAAAGTTGACAGTTAAGCCTATCTAGTGACAGCCCATCATAGGCTAGCTGGGTGATCTTGTAACTTGTACCATGTCGGAGTTTGATTTTCCCCATAGGGTTTCATTGATCGTATACTCTTGAGTGTAGCTCGGGCTGAGAAGGTCGCAGCCATGGGAAAGTTGACAGTTAAGCCTATCTAGTGACAACCCATCATAGGCTAGCTGGGTGATCTTGCAACTTGTATCATGCCGGAGTTTGATTTTCACCATAGGGTTTCATTGATCGCTTACTCGGCAACTTGTATGAAGCAGGATTTCTACTTTCCCCTTAGCGCTTCATTGATCGTGTACTCTTGAGTGTAGATCGGGCTGAGAATGACGCAGCCATGGGAAAGTTGACAGTTAAGCCTATCTAGTGACAGCCCATCATAGGCTAGCTGGGTGATCTTGTAACTTGTACCATGTCGGAGTTTGATTTTCCCCATAGGGTTTCATTGATCGTATACTCTTGAGTGTAGCTCGGGCTGAGAAGGTCGCAGCCATGGGAAAGTTGACAGTTAAGCCTATCTAGTGACAACCCATCATAGGCTAGCTGGGTGATCTTGCAACTTGTATCATGCCGGAGTTTGATTTTCACCATAGGGTTTCATTGATCGCTTACTCGGCAACTTGTATGAAGCAGGATTTCTACTTTCCCCTTAGCGCTTCATTGATCGTGTACTCTTGAGTGTAGATCGGGCTGAGAATGACGCAGCCATGGGAAAGTTGACAGTTAAGCCTATCTAGTGACAGCCCATCATAGGCTAGCTGGGTGATCTTGTAACTTGTACCATGTCGGAGTTTGATTTTCCCCATAGGGTTTCATTGATCGTATACTCTTGAGTGTAGCTCGGGCTGAGAAGGTCGCAGCCATGGGAAAGTTGACAGTTAAGCCTATCTAGTGACAACCCATCATAGGCTAGCTGGGTGATCTTGCAACTTGTATCATGCCGGAGTTTGATTTTCACCATAGGGTTTCATTGATCGCTCACTCGGCAACTTGTATCAAGCAGGATTTCTACTTTCCCCTTAGCGCTTCATTGATCGTGTACTCTTGAGTGTAGCTCGGGCTGAGAATGACGCAGCCATGGGAAAGTTGACAGTTAAGCCTATCTAGTGACAGCCCATCATAGGCTAGCTGGGTGATCTTGCAACTTGTACCATGTCGGAGTTTGATTTTCCCCATAGGGTTTCATTGATCGTGTACTCTTGAGTGTAGCTCGGGCTGAGAATGACGCAGCCATGGGAAAGTTGACAGTTAAGCCTATCTAGTGACAGCCCATCATAGGCTAGCTGGGTGAGCTTGCAACTTGTACCATGTCGGAGTTTGATTTTCCCCATAGGGTTTCATTGATCGTGTACTCTTGAGTGTAGCTCGGGCTGAGAAGGTCGCAGCCATGGGAAAGTTGACAGTTAAGCCTATCTAGTGACAACCCATCATAGGCTAGCTGGGTGATCTTGCAACTTGTATCATGCCGGAGTTTGATTTTCACCATAGGGTTTCATTGATCGCTTACTCGGCAACTTGTATGAAGCAGGATTTCTACTTTCCCCTTAGCGCTTCATTGATCGTGTACTCTTGAGTGTAGATCGGGCTGAGAATGACGCAGCCATGGGAAAGTTGACAGTTAAGCCTATCTAGTGACAACCCATCATAGGCTAGCTGGGTGATCTTGCAACTTGTATCATGCCGGAGTTTGATTTTCACCATAGGGTTTCATTGATCGCTTACTCGGCAACTTGTATGAAGCAGGATTTCTACTTTCCCCTTAGCGCTTCATTGATCGTGTACTCTTGAGTGTAGATCGGGCTGAGAATGACGCAGCCATGGGAAAGTTGACAGTTAAGCCTATCTAGTGACAGCCCATCATAGGCTAGCTGGGTGATCTTGTAACTTGTACCATGTCGGAGTTTGATTTTCCCCATAGGGTTTCATTGATCGTATACTCTTGAGTGTAGCTCGGGCTGAGAAGGTCGCAGCCATGGGAAAGTTGACAGTTAAGCCTATCTAGTGACAACCCATCATAGGCTAGCTGGGTGATCTTGCAACTTGTATCATGCCGGAGTTTGATTTTCACCATAGGGTTTCATTGATCGCTTACTCGGCAACTTGTATGAAGCAGGATTTCTACTTTCCCCTTAGCGCTTCATTGATCGTGTACTCTTGAGTGTAGATCGGGCTGAGAATGACGCAGCCATGGGAAAGTTGACAGTTAAGCCTATCTAGTGACAGCCCATCATAGGCTAGCTGGGTGATCTTGCAACTTGTACCATGTCGGAGTTTGATTTTCCCCATAGGGTTTCATTGATCGTGTACTCTTGAGTGTAGCTCGGGCTGAGAATGACGCAGCCATGGGAAAGTTGACAGTTAAGCCTATCTAGTGACAGCCCATCATAGGCTAGCTGGGTGAGCTTGCAACTTGTACCATGTCGGAGTTTGATTTTCCCCATAGGGTTTCATTGATCGTGTACTCTTGAGTGTAGCTCGGGCTGAGAAGGTCGCAGCCATGGGAAAGTTGACAGTTAAGCCTATCTAGTGACAACCCATCATAGGCTAGCTGGGTGATCTTGCAACTTGTATCATGCCGGAGTTTGATTTTCACCATAGGGTTTCATTGATCGCTTACTCGGCAACTTGTATGAAGCAGGATTTCTACTTTCCCCTTAGCGCTTCATTGATCGTGTACTCTTGAGTGTAGCTCGGGCTGAGAATGACGCAGCCATGGGAAAGTTGACAGTTAAGCCTATCTAGTGACAGCACATCATAGGCTAGCTGGGTGAGCTTGCAACTTGTACCATGTCGGAGTTTGATTTTCCCCATAGGGTTTCATTGATTGTGTACTCTTGAGTGTAGCTCGGGCTGAGAAGGTCGCAGCCATGGGAAAGTTGACAGTTAAGCCTATCTAGTGACAACCCATCATAGGCTAGCTGGGTGATCTTGCAACTTGTATCATGCCGGAGTTTGATTTTCACCATAGGGTTTCATTGATTGCTTACTCGGCATTTTGTATGAAGCAGGATTTCTACTTTCCCCTTAGCGCTTCATTGATCGTGTACTCTTGAGTGTAGCTCGGGCTGAGAATGACGCAGCCATGGGAAAGTTGACAGTTAAGCCTATCTAGTGACAGCCCATCATAGGCTAGCTGGGTGAGCTTGCAACTTGTACCATGTCGGAGTTTGATTTTCCCCATAGGGTTTCATTGATCGTGTACTCTTGAGTGAAGCTCGGGCTGAGAAGGTCGCAGCCATGGGAAAGTTGACAGTTAAGCCTATCTAGTGACAACCCATCATAGGCTAGCTGGGTGATCTTGCAACTTGTATCATGCCGGAGTTTGATTTTCACCATAGGGTTTCATTGATCGCTTACTCGGCAACTTGTATGAAGCAGGATTTCTACTTTCCCCTTAGCGCTTCATTGATCGTGTACTCTTGAGTGTAGATCGGGCTGAGAATGACGCAGCCATGGGAAAGTTGACAGTTAAGCCTATCTAGTGACAGCCCATCATAGGCTAGCTGGGTGATCTTGTAACTTGTACCATGTCGGAGTTTGATTTTCCCCATAGGGTTTCATTGATCGTATACTCTTGAGTGTAGCTCGGGCTGAGAAGGTCGCAGCCATGGGAAAGTTGACAGTTAAGCCTATCTAGTGACAACCCATCATAGGCTAGCTGGGTGATCTTGCAACTTGTATCATGCCGGAGTTTGATTTTCACCATAGGGTTTCATTGATCGCTTACTCGGCAACTTGTATGAAGCAGGATTTCTACTTTCCCCTTAGCGCTTCATTGATCGTGTACTCTTGAGTGTAGATCGGGCTGAGAATGACGCAGCCATGGGAAAGTTGACAGTTAAGCCTATCTAGTGACAGCCCATCATAGGCTAGCTGGGTGATCTTGCAACTTGTACCATGTCGGAGTTTGATTTTCCCCATAGGGTTTCATTGATCGTATACTCTTGAGTGTAGCTCGGGCTGAGAAGGTCGCAGCCATGGGAAAGTTGACAGTTAAGCCTATCTAGTGACAACCCATCATAGGCTAGCTGGGTGATCTTGCAACTTGTATCATGCCGGAGTTTGATTTTCACCATAGGGTTTCATTGATCGCTCACTCGGCAACTTGTATCAAGCAGGATTTCTACTTTCCCCTTAGCGCTTCATTGATCGTGTACTCTTGAGTGTAGCTCGGGCTGAGAATGACGCAGCCATGGGAAAGTTGACAGTTAAGCCTATCTAGTGACAGCCCATCATAGGCTAGCTGGGTGATCTTGCAACTTGTACCATGTCGGAGTTTGATTTTCCCCATAGGGTTTCATTGATCGTGTACTCTTGAGTGTAGCTCGGGCTGAGAATGACGCAGCCATGGGAAAGTTGACAGTTAAGCCTATCTAGTGACAGCCCATCATAGGCTAGCTGGGTGATCTTGTAACTTGTACCATGTCGGAGTTTGATTTTCCCCATAGGGTTTCATTGATCGTATACTCTTGAGTGTAGCTCGGGCTGAGAAGGTCGCAGCCATGGGAAAGTTGACAGTTAAGCCTATCTAGTGACAACCCATCATAGGCTAGCTGGGTGATCTTGCAACTTGTATCATGCCGGAGTTTGATTTTCACCATAGGGTTTCATTGATCGCTTACTCGGCAACTTGTATGAAGCAGGATTTCTACTTTCCCCTTAGCGCTTCATTGATCGTGTACTCTTGAGTGTAGATCGGGCTGAGAATGACGCAGCCATGGGAAAGTTGACAGTTAAGCCTATCTAGTGACAGCCCATCATAGGCTAGCTGGGTGATCTTGTAACTTGTACCATGTCGGAGTTTGATTTTCCCCATAGGGTTTCATTGATCGTATACTCTTGAGTGTAGCTCGGGCTGAGAAGGTCGCAGCCATGGGAAAGTTGACAGTTAAGCCTATCTAGTGACAACCCATCATAGGCTAGCTGGGTGATCTTGCAACTTGTATCATGCCGGAGTTTGATTTTCACCATAGGGTTTCATTGATCGCTTACTCGGCAACTTGTATGAAGCAGGATTTCTACTTTCCCCTTAGCGCTTCATTGATCGTGTACTCTTGAGTGTAGATCGGGCTGAGAATGACGCAGCCATGGGAAAGTTGACAGTTAAGCCTATCTAGTGACAGCCCATCATAGGCTAGCTGGGTGATCTTGTAACTTGTACCATGTCGGAGTTTGATTTTCCCCATAGGGTTTCATTGATCGTATACTCTTGAGTGTAGCTCGGGCTGAGAAGGTCGCAGCCATGGGAAAGTTGACAGTTAAGCCTATCTAGTGACAACCCATCATAGGCTAGCTGGGTGATCTTGCAACTTGTATCATGCCGGAGTTTGATTTTCACCATAGGGTTTCATTGATCGCTCACTCGGCAACTTGTATCAAGCAGGATTTCTACTTTCCCCTTAGCGCTTCATTGATCGTGTACTCTTGAGTGTAGCTCGGGCTGAGAATGACGCAGCCATGGGAAAGTTGACAGTTAAGCCTATCTAGTGACAGCCCATCATAGGCTAGCTGGGTGATCTTGCAACTTGTACCATGTCGGAGTTTGATTTTCCCCATAGGGTTTCATTGATCGTGTACTCTTGAGTGTAGCTCGGGCTGAGAATGACGCAGCCATGGGAAAGTTGACAGTTAAGCCTATCTAGTGACAGCCCATCATAGGCTAGCTGGGTGAGCTTGCAACTTGTACCATGTCGGAGTTTGATTTTCCCCATAGGGTTTCATTGATCGTTTACTCTTGAGTGTAGCTCGGGCTGAGAAGGTCGCAGCCATGGGAAAGTTGACAGTTAAGCCTATCTAGTGACAACCCATCATAGGCTAGCTGGGTGATCTTGCAACTTGTATCATGCCGGAGTTTGATTTTCACCATAGGGTTTCATTGATCGCTTACTCGGCAACTTGTATGAAGCAGGATTTCTACTTTCCCCTTAGCGCTTCATTGATCGTGTACTCTTGAGTGTAGATCGGGCTGAGAATGACGCAGCCATGGGAAAGTTGACAGTTAAGCCTATCTAGTGACAACCCATCATAGGCTAGCTGGGTGATCTTGCAACTTGTATCATGCCGGAGTTTGATTTTCACCATAGGGTTTCATTGATCGCTTACTCGGCAACTTGTATGAAGCAGGATTTCTACTTTCCCCTTAGCGCTTCATTGATCGTGTACTCTTGAGTGTAGATCGGGCTGAGAATGACGCAGCCATGGGAAAGTTGACAGTTAAGCCTATCTAGTGACAGCCCATCATAGGCTAGCTGGGTGATCTTGTAACTTGTACCATGTCGGAGTTTGATTTTCCCCATAGGGTTTCATTGATCGTATACTCTTGAGTGTAGCTCGGGCTGAGAAGGTCGCAGCCATGGGAAAGTTGACAGTTAAGCCTATCTAGTGACAACCCATCATAGGCTAGCTGGGTGATCTTGCAACTTGTATCATGCCGGAGTTTGATTTTCACCATAGGGTTTCATTGATCGCTTACTCGGCAACTTGTATGAAGCAGGATTTCTACTTTCCCCTTAGCGCTTCATTGATCGTGTACTCTTGAGTGTAGATCGGGCTGAGAATGACGCAGCCATGGGAAAGTTGACAGTTAAGCCTATCTAGTGACAGCACATCATAGGCTAGCTGGGTGAGCTTGCAACTTGTACCATGTCGGAGTTTGATTTTCCCCATGGGGTTTCATTGATTGTGTACTCTTGAGTGTAGCTCGGGCTGAGAAGGTCGCAGCCATGGGAAAGTTGACAGTTAAGCCTATCTAGTGACAACCCATCATAGGCTAGCTGGGTGATCTTGCAACTTGTATCATGCCGGAGTTTGATTTTCACCATAGGGTTTCATTGATTGCTTACTCGGCATTTTGTATGAAGCAGGATTTCTACTTTCCCCTTAGCGCTTCATTGATCGTATACTCTTGAGTGTAGCTCGGGCTGAGAATGACGCAGCCATGGGAAAGTTGACAGTTAAGCCTATCTAGTGACAGCCCATCATAGGCTAGCTGGGTGAGCTTGCAACTTGTACCATGTCGGAGTTTGATTTTCCCCATAGGGTTTCATTGATCGTGTACTCTTGAGTGTAGCTCGGGCTGAGAAGGTCGCAGCCATGGGAAAGTTGACAGTTAAGCCTATCTAGTGACAACCCATCATAGGCTAGCTGGGTGATCTTGCAACTTGTATCATGCCGGAGTTTGATTTTCACCATAGGGTTTCATTGATCGCTCACTCGGCAACTTGTATGAAGCAGGATTTCTACTTTCCCCTTAGCGCTTCATTGATCGTGTACTCTTGAGTGTAGATCGGGCTGAGAATGACGCAGCCATGGGAAAGTTGACAGTTAAGCCTATCTAGTGACAGCCCATCATAGGCTAGCTGGGTGATCTTGTAACTTGTACCATGTCGGAGTTTGATTTTCCCCATAGGGTTTCATTGATCGTATACT
Source organism: Leptodactylus fuscus (assembly GCF_031893055.1). Taxonomy (NCBI): domain Eukaryota; kingdom Metazoa; phylum Chordata; class Amphibia; order Anura; family Leptodactylidae; genus Leptodactylus; species Leptodactylus fuscus. Next base: position 33,121 of record NW_027439837.1, read on the forward strand.
CTTGAGTGCAGCTCGGGCTGAGAAGGTCGCAGCCATGGGAAAGTTGACAGTTAAGCCTATCTAGTGACAACCCATCATAGGCTAGCTGGGTGATCTTGCAACTTGTATCATGCCGGAGTTTGATTTTCACCATAGGGTTTCATTGATCGCTTACTCGGCAACTTGTATGAAGCAGGATTTCTACTTTCCCCTTAGCGCTTCATTGATCGTGTACTCTTGAGTGTAGATCGGGCTGAGAATGACGCAGCCATGGGAAAGTTGACAGTTAAGCCTATCTAGTGACAGCCCATCATAGGCTAGCTGGGTGATCTTGCAACTTGTACCATGTCGGAGTTTGATTTTCCCCATAGGGTTTCATTGATTGTGTACTCTTGAGTGTAGCTCGGGCTGAGAAGGTCGCAGCCATGGGAAAGTTGACAGTTAAGCCTATCTAGTGACAACCCATCATAGGCTAGCTGGGTGATCTTGCAACTTGTATCATGCCGGAGTTTGATTTTCACCATAGGGTTTCATTGATCGCTTACTCGGCATTTTGTATGAAGCAGGATTTCTACTTTCCCCTTAGCGCTTCATTGATCGTGTACTCTTGAGTGTAGCTCGGGCTGAGAATGACGCAGCCATGGGAAAGTTGACAGTTAAGCCTATCTAGTGACAGCCCATCATAGGCTAGCTGGGTGATCTTGTAACTTGTACCATGTCGGAGTTTGATTTTCCCCATAGGGTTTCATTGATCGTATACTCTTGAGTGTAGCTCGGGCTGAGAAGGTCGCAGCCATGGGAAAGTTGACAGTTAAGCCTATCTAGTGACAACCCATCATAGGCTAGCTGGGTGATCTTGCAACTTGTATCATGCCGGAGTTTGATTTTCACCATAGGGTTTCATTGATCGCTTACTCGGCAACTTGTATGAAGCAGGATTTCTACTTTCCCCTTAGCGCTTCATTGATCGTGTACTCTTGAGTGTAGATCGGGCTGAGAATGACGCAGCCATGGGAAAGTTGACAGTTAAGCCTATCTAGTGACAGCCCATCATAGGCTAGCTGGGTGATCTTGTAACTTGTACCATGTCGGAGTTTGATTTTCCCCATAGGGTTTCATTGATCGTATACTCTTGAGTGTAGCTCGGGCTGAGAAGGTCGCAGCCATGGGAAAGTTGACAGTTAAGCCTATCTAGTGACAACCCATCATAGGCTAGCTGGGTGATCTTGCAACTTGTATCATGCCGGAGTTTGATTTTCACCATAGGGTTTCATTGATCGCTTACTCGGCAACTTGTATGAAGCAGGATTTCTACTTTCCCCTTAGCGCTTCATTGATCGTGTACTCTTGAGTGTAGATCGGGCTGAGAATGACGCAGCCATGGGAAAGTTGACAGTTAAGCCTATCTAGTGACAGCCCATCATAGGCTAGCTGGGTGAGCTTGCAACTTGTACCATGTCGGAGTTTGATTTTCCCCATAGGGTTTCATTGATCGTGTACTCTTGAGTGTAGCTCGGGCTGAGAAGGTCGCAGCCATGGGAAAGTTGACAGTTAAGCCTATCTAGTGACAACCCATCATAGGCTAGCTGGGTGATCTTGCAACTTGTATCATGCCGGAGTTTGATTTTCACCATAGGGTTTCATTGATCGCTCACTCGGCAACTTGTATCAAGCAGGATTTCTACTTTCCCCTTAGCGCTTCATTGATCGTGTACTCTTGAGTGTAGCTCGGGCTGAGAATGACGCAGCCATGGGAAAGTTGACAGTTAAGCCTATCTAGTGACAGCCCATCATAGGCTAGCTGGGTGATCTTGCAACTTGTACCATGTCGGAGTTTGATTTTCCCCATAGGGTTTCATTGATCGTGTACTCTTGAGTGTAGCTCGGGCTGAGAAGGTCGCAGCCATGGGAAAGTTGACAGTTAAGCCTATCTAGTGACAACCCATCATAGGCTAGCTGGGTGATCTTGCAACTTGTATCATGCCGGAGTTTGATTTTCACCATAGGGTTTCATTGATCGCTTACTCGGCAACTTGTATGAAGCAGGATTTCTACTTTCCCCTTAGCGCTTCATTGATCGTGTACTCTTGAGTGTAGATCGGGCTGAGAATGACGCAGCCATGGGAAAGTTGACAGTTAAGCCTATCTAGTGACAGCCCATCATAGGCTAGCTGGGTGATCTTGTAACTTGTACCATGTCGGAGTTTGATTTTCCCCATAGGGTTTCATTGATCGTATACTCTTGAGTGCAGCTCGGGCTGAGAAGGTCGCAGCCATGGGAAAGTTGACAGTTAAGCCTATCTAGTGACAACCCATCATAGGCTAGCTGGGTGATCTTGCAACTTGTATCATGCCGGAGTTTGATTTTCACCATAGGGTTTCATTGATCGCTTACTCGGCAACTTGTATGAAGCAGGATTTCTACTTTCCCCTTAGCGCTTCATTGATCGTGTACTCTTGAGTGTAGATCGGGCTGAGAATGACGCAGCCATGGGAAAGTTGACAGTTAAGCCTATCTAGTGACAGCCCATCATAGGCTAGCTGGGTGATCTTGCAACTTGTACCATGTCGGAGTTTGATTTTCCCCATAGGGTTTCATTGATTGTGTACTCTTGAGTGTAGCTCGGGCTGAGAAGGTCGCAGCCATGGGAAAGTTGACAGTTAAGCCTATCTAGTGACAACCCATCATAGGCTAGCTGGGTGATCTTGCAACTTGTATCATGCCGGAGTTTGATTTTCACCATAGGGTTTCATTGATCGCTTACTCGGCATTTTGTATGAAGCAGGATTTCTACTTTCCCCTTAGCGCTTCATTGATCGTGTACTCTTGAGTGTAGCTCGGGCTCAGAATGACGCAGCCATGGGAAAGTTGACAGTTAAGCCTATCTAGTGACAGCCCATCATAGGCTAGCTGGGTGATCTTGTAACTTGTACCATGTCGGAGTTTGATTTTCCCCATAGGGTTTCATTGATCGTATACTCTTGAGTGTAGCTCGGGCTGAGAAGGTCGCAGCCATGGGAAAGTTGACAGTTAAGCCTATCTAGTGACAACCCATCATAGGCTAGCTGGGTGATCTTGCAACTTGTATCATGCCGGAGTTTGATTTTCACCATAGGGTTTCATTGATCGCTTACTCGGCAACTTGTATGAAGCAGGATTTCTACTTTCCCCTTAGCGCTTCATTGATCGTGTACTCTTGAGTGTAGATCGGGCTGAGAATGACGCAGCCATGGGAAAGTTGACAGTTAAGCCTACCTAGTGACAGCCCATCATAGGCTAGCTGGGTGATCTTGTAACTTGTACCATGTCGGAGTTTGATTTTCCCCATAGGGTTTCATTGATCGTATACTCTTGAGTGTAGCTCGGGCTGAGAAGGTCGCAGCCATGGGAAAGTTGACAGTTAAGCCTATCTAGTGACAACCCATCATAGGCTAGCTGGGTGATCTTGCAACTTGTATCATGCCGGAGTTTGATTTTCACCATAGGGTTTCATTGATCGCTTACTCGGCAACTTGTATGAAGCAGGATTTCTACTTTCCCCTTAGCGCTTCATTGATCGTGTACTCTTGAGTGTAGATCGGGCTGAGAATGACGCAGCCATGGGAAAGTTGACAGTTAAGCCTATCTAGTGACAGCCCATCATAGGCTAGCTGGGTGATCTTGTAACTTGTACCATGTCGGAGTTTGATTTTCCCCATAGGGTTTCATTGATCGTATACTCTTGAGTGTAGCTCGGGCTGAGAAGGTCGCAGCCATGGGAAAGTTGACAGTTAAGCCTATCTAGTGACAACCCATCATAGGCTAGCTGGGTGATCTTGCAACTTGTATCATGCCGGAGTTTGATTTTCACCATAGGGTTTCATTGATCGCTCACTCGGCAACTTGTATCAAGCAGGATTTCTACTTTCCCCTTAGCGCTTCATTGATCGTGTACTCTTGAGTGTAGCTCGGGCTGAGAATGACGCAGCCATGGGAAAGTTGACAGTTAAGCCTATCTAGTGACAGCCCATCATAGGCTAGCTGGGTGATCTTGCAACTTGTACCATGTCGGAGTTTGATTTTCCCCATAGGGTTTCATTGATCGTGTACTCTTGAGTGTAGCTCGGGCTGAGAATGACGCAGCCATGGGAAAGTTGACAGTTAAGCCTATCTAGTGACAGCCCATCATAGGCTAGCTGGGTGAGCTTGCAACTTGTACCATGTCGGAGTTTGATTTTCCCCATAGGGTTTCATTGATCGTGTACTCTTGAGTGTAGCTCGGGCTGAGAAGGTCGCAGCCATGGGAAAGTTGACAGTTAAGCCTATCTAGTGACAACCCATCATAGGCTAGCTGGGTGATCTTGCAACTTGTATCATGCCGGAGTTTGATTTTCACCATAGGGTTTCATTGATCGCTTACTCGGCAACTTGTATGAAGCAGGATTTCTACTTTCCCCTTAGCGCTTCATTGATCGTGTACTCTTGAGTGTAGATCGGGCTGAGAATGACGCAGCCATGGGAAAGTTGACAGTTAAGCCTATCTAGTGACAACCCATCATAGGCTAGCTGGGTGATCTTGCAACTTGTATCATGCCGGAGTTTGATTTTCACCATAGGGTTTCATTGATCGCTTACTCGGCAACTTGTATGAAGCAGGATTTCTACTTTCCCCTTAGCGCTTCATTGATCGTGTACTCTTGAGTGTAGATCGGGCTGAGAATGACGCAGCCATGGGAAAGTTGACAGTTAAGCCTATCTAGTGACAGCCCATCATAGGCTAGCTGGGTGATCTTGTAACTTGTACCATGTCGGAGTTTGATTTTCCCCATAGGGTTTCATTGATCGTATACTCTTGAGTGTAGCTCGGGCTGAGAAGGTCGCAGCCATGGGAAAGTTGACAGTTAAGCCTATCTAGTGACAACCCATCATAGGCTAGCTGGGTGATCTTGCAACTTGTATCATGCCGGAGTTTGATTTTCACCATAGGGTTTCATTGATCGCTTACTCGGCAACTTGTATGAAGCAGGATTTCTACTTTCCCCTTAGCGCTTCATTGATCGTGTACTCTTGAGTGTAGATCGGGCTGAGAATGACGCAGCCATGGGAAAGTTGACAGTTAAGCCTATCTAGTGACAGCCCATCATAGGCTAGCTGGGTGATCTTGCAACTTGTACCATGTCGGAGTTTGATTTTCCCCATAGGGTTTCATTGATCGTGTACTCTTGAGTGTAGCTCGGGCTGAGAATGACGCAGCCATGGGAAAGTTGACAGTTAAGCCTATCTAGTGACAGCCCATCATAGGCTAGCTGGGTGAGCTTGCAACTTGTACCATGTCGGAGTTTGATTTTCCCCATAGGGTTTCATTGATCGTGTACTCTTGAGTGTAGCTCGGGCTGAGAAGGTCGCAGCCATGGGAAAGTTGACAGTTAAGCCTATCTAGTGACAACCCATCATAGGCTAGCTGGGTGATCTTGCAACTTGTATCATGCCGGAGTTTGATTTTCACCATAGGGTTTCATTGATCGCTTACTCGGCAACTTGTATGAAGCAGGATTTCTACTTTCCCCTTAGCGCTTCATTGATCGTGTACTCTTGAGTGTAGCTCGGGCTGAGAATGACGCAGCCATGGGAAAGTTGACAGTTAAGCCTATCTAGTGACAGCACATCATAGGCTAGCTGGGTGAGCTTGCAACTTGTACCATGTCGGAGTTTGATTTTCCCCATAGGGTTTCATTGATTGTGTACTCTTGAGTGTAGCTCGGGCTGAGAAGGTCGCAGCCATGGGAAAGTTGACAGTTAAGCCTATCTAGTGACAACCCATCATAGGCTAGCTGGGTGATCTTGCAACTTGTATCATGCCGGAGTTTGATTTTCACCATAGGGTTTCATTGATTGCTTACTCGGCATTTTGTATGAAGCAGGATTTCTACTTTCCCCTTAGCGCTTCATTGATCGTGTACTCTTGAGTGTAGCTCGGGCTGAGAATGACGCAGCCATGGGAAAGTTGACAGTTAAGCCTATCTAGTGACAGCCCATCATAGGCTAGCTGGGTGAGCTTGCAACTTGTACCATGTCGGAGTTTGATTTTCCCCATAGGGTTTCATTGATCGTGTACTCTTGAGTGAAGCTCGGGCTGAGAAGGTCGCAGCCATGGGAAAGTTGACAGTTAAGCCTATCTAGTGACAACCCATCATAGGCTAGCTGGGTGATCTTGCAACTTGTATCATGCCGGAGTTTGATTTTCACCATAGGGTTTCATTGATCGCTTACTCGGCAACTTGTATGAAGCAGGATTTCTACTTTCCCCTTAGCGCTTCATTGATCGTGTACTCTTGAGTGTAGATCGGGCTGAGAATGACGCAGCCATGGGAAAGTTGACAGTTAAGCCTATCTAGTGACAGCCCATCATAGGCTAGCTGGGTGATCTTGTAACTTGTACCATGTCGGAGTTTGATTTTCCCCATAGGGTTTCATTGATCGTATACTCTTGAGTGTAGCTCGGGCTGAGAAGGTCGCAGCCATGGGAAAGTTGACAGTTAAGCCTATCTAGTGACAACCCATCATAGGCTAGCTGGGTGATCTTGCAACTTGTATCATGCCGGAGTTTGATTTTCACCATAGGGTTTCATTGATCGCTTACTCGGCAACTTGTATGAAGCAGGATTTCTACTTTCCCCTTAGCGCTTCATTGATCGTGTACTCTTGAGTGTAGATCGGGCTGAGAATGACGCAGCCATGGGAAAGTTGACAGTTAAGCCTATCTAGTGACAGCACATCATAGGCTAGCTGGGTGAGCTTGCAACTTGTACCATGTCGGAGTTTGATTTTCCCCATAGGGTTTCATTGATTGTGTACTCTTGAGTGTAGCTCGGGCTGAGAAGGTCGCAGCCATGGGAAAGTTGACAGTTAAGCCTATCTAGTGACAACCCATCATAGGCTAGCTGGGTGATCTTGCAACTTGTATCATGCCGGAGTTTGATTTTCACCATAGGGTTTCATTGATTGCTTACTCGGCATTTTGTATGAAGCAGGATTTCTACTTTCCCCTTAGCGCTTCATTGATCGTATACTCTTGAGTGTAGCTCGGGCTGAGAATGACGCAGCCATGGGAAAGTTGACAGTTAAGCCTATCTAGTGACAGCCCATCATAGGCTAGCTGGGTGAGCTTGCAACTTGTACCATGTCGGAGTTTGATTTTCCCCATAGGGTTTCATTGATCGTGTACTCTTGAGTGTAGCTCGGGCTGAGAAGGTCGCAGCCATGGGAAAGTTGACAGTTAAGCCTATCTAGTGACAACCCATCATAGGCTAGCTGGGTGATCTTGCAACTTGTATCATGCCGGAGTTTGATTTTCACCATAGGGTTTCATTGATCGCTCACTCGGCAACTTGTATGAAGCAGGATTTCTACTTTCCCCTTAGCGCTTCATTGATCGTGTACTCTTGAGTGTAGATCGGGCTGAGAATGACGCAGCCATGGGAAAGTTGACAGTTAAGCCTATCTAGTGACAGCCCATCATAGGCTAGCTGGGTGATCTTGCAACTTGTACCATGTCGGAGTTTGATTTTCCCCATAGGGTTTCATTGATTGTGTACTCTTGAGTGTAGCTCGGGCTGAGAAGGTCGCAGCCATGGGAAAGTTGACAGTTAAGCCTATCTAGTGACAACCCATCATAGGCTAGCTGGGTGATCTTGCAACTTGTATCATGCCGGAGTTTGATTTTCACCATAGGGTTTCATTGATCGCTTACTCGGCATTTTGTATGAAGCAGGATTTCTACTTTCCCCTTAGCGCTTCATTGATCGTGTACTCTTGAGTGTAGCTCGGGCTCAGAATGACGCAGCCATGGGAAAGTTGACAGTTAAGCCTATCTAGTGACAGCCCATCATAGGCTAGCTGGGTGATCTTGTAACTTGTACCATGTCGGAGTTTGATTTTCCCCATAGGGTTTCATTGATCGTATACTCTTGAGTGTAGCTCGGGCTGAGAAGGTCGCAGCCATGGGAAAGTTGACAGTTAAGCCTATCTAGTGACAACCCATCATAGGCTAGCTGGGTGATCTTGCAACTTGTATCATGCCGGAGTTTGATTTTCACCATAGGGTTTCATTGATCGCTTACTCGGCAACTTGTATGAAGCAGGATTTCTACTTTCCCCTTAGCGCTTCATTGATCGTGTACTCTTGAGTGTAGATCGGGCTGAGAATGACGCAGCCATGGGAAAGTTGACAGTTAAGCCTATCTAGTGACAGCCCATCATAGGCTAGCTGGGTGATCTTGTAACTTGTACCATGTCGGAGTTTGATTTTCCCCATAGGGTTTCATTGATCGTATACTCTTGAGTGTAGCTCGGGCTGAGAAGGTCGCAGCCATGGGAAAGTTGACAGTTAAGCCTATCTAGTGACAACCCATCATAGGCTAGCTGGGTGATCTTGCAACTTGTATCATGCCGGAGTTTGATTTTCACCATAGGGTTTCATTGATCGCTTACTCGGCAACTTGTATGAAGCAGGATTTCTACTTTCCCCTTAGCGCTTCATTGATCGTGTACTCTTGAGTGTAGATCGGGCTGAGAATGACGCAGCCATGGGAAAGTTGACAGTTAAGCCTATCTAGTGACAGCCCATCATAGGCTAGCTGGGTGATCTTGTAACTTGTACCATGTCGGAGTTTGATTTTCCCCATAGGGTTTCATTGATCGTATACTCTTGAGTGTAGCTCGGGCTGAGAAGGTCGCAGCCATGGGAAAGTTGACAGTTAAGCCTATCTAGTGACAACCCATCATAGGCTAGCTGGGTGATCTTGCAACTTGTATCATGCCGGAGTTTGATTTTCACCATAGGGTTTCATTGATCGCTCACTCGGCAACTTGTATCAAGCAGGATTTCTACTTTCCCCTTAGCGCTTCATTGATCGTGTACTCTTGAGTGTAGCTCGGGCTGAGAATGACGCAGCCATGGGAAAGTTGACAGTTAAGCCTATCTAGTGACAGCCCATCATAGGCTAGCTGGGTGATCTTGCAACTTGTACCATGTCGGAGTTTGATTTTCCCCATAGGGTTTCATTGATCGTGTACTCTTGAGTGTAGCTCGGGCTGAGAATGACGCAGCCATGGGAAAGTTGACAGTTAAGCCTATCTAGTGACAGCCCATCATAGGCTAGCTGGGTGAGCTTGCAACTTGTACCATGTCGGAGTTTGATTTTCCCCATAGGGTTTCATTGATCGTGTACTCTTGAGTGTAGCTCGGGCTGAGAAGGTCGCAGCCATGGAAAGTTGACAGTTAAGCCTATCTAGTGACAACCCATCATAGGCTAGCTGGGTGATCTTGCAACTTGTATCATGCCGGAGTTTGATTTTCACCATAGGGTTTCATTGATCGCTTACTCGGCAACTTGTATGAAGCAGGATTTCTACTTTCCCCTTAGCGCTTCATTGATCGTGTACTCTTGAGTGTAGATCGGGCTGAGAATGACGCAGCCATGGGAAAGTTGACAGTTTAAGCCTATCTAGTGACAACCCATCATAGGCTAGCTGGGTGATCTTGCAACTTGTATCATGCCGGAGTTTGATTTTCACCATAGGGTTTCATTGATCGCTTACTCGGCAACTTGTATGAAGCAGGATTTCTACTTTCCCCTTAGCGCTTCATTGATCGTGTACTCTTGAGTGTAGATCGGGCTGAGAATGACGCAGCCATGGGAAAGTTGACAGTTAAGCCCTAATCTAGTGACAGCCCATCATAGGCTAGCTGGGTGATCTTGTAACTTGTACCATGTCGGAGTTTGATTTTCCCCATAGGGTTTCATTGATCGTATACTCTTGAGTGTAGCTCGGGCTGAGAAGGTCGCAGCCATGGGAAAGTTGACAGTTAAGCCTATCTAGTGACAACCCATCATAGGCTAGCTGGGTGATCTTGCAACTTGTATCATGCCGGAGTTTGATTTTCACCATAGGGTTTCATTGATCGCTTACTCGGCAACTTGTATGAAGCAGGATTTCTACTTTCCCCTTAGCGCTTCATTGATCGTGTACTCTTGAGTGTAGATCGGGCTGAGAATGACGCAGCCATGGGAAAGTTGACAGTTAAGCCTATCTAGTGACAGCCCATCATAGGCTAGCTGGGTGATCTTGCAACTTGTACCATGTCGGAGTTTGATTTTCCCCCATAGGGTTTCATA
>NW_027439838.1:0-43218 GCF_031893055.1 Leptodactylus fuscus
TATAGTGTTATACACAGCACCCCCCTAATAGTGTTATACACAGCACCCCCCTAATAGTTTAATACACAGCACCCCCCTAATAGTGTTATACACAGAACCCCCCTAATAGTGTTATACACAGCACCCCCCTAATAGTTTTATACACAGCACCCCCCTAATAATTTAATACACAGCACCTTCCTAATAGTGTTATACACAACACCCCCCTAATAGTGTTATACACAGCACCTCCCTAATAGTGTTATACACAGCACCCCCCTAATAGTTTAATACACAGCACCCCCTAATAGTGTTATACACAGCACCCCCCTAATACTTTAATACACAGCACCCCCCTAATAGTTTAATACACAGCACCCCCTAATAGTTTAATACACAGAACCCCCTAATAGTGTTATAAACAGCACCCCCCTAATAATTTAATACACTGCACCCCCTAATAGTGTTATACACAGCACCCCCCCTATTAGTGTTATACACAGCACCCCCCTAATAGTGTTATACACAGCACCCCCCTAATATTTTAATACACAGCGCCCCCCTAATAGTTTAATACACAGCACCCCCCTAATAGTTTAATACACAGCACCCCCTAATAGTTTAATACACAGCACCCCCCTAATAATTTAATACACAGCACCCCCCTAATAGTTTAATACACAGCACCCCCCTAGTAGTGTTATACACAGCACCCCCCTAATAATTTAATACACAGCACCCCCCCTAATAGTTTAATACACAGCACCCCCCTAATAGTTTAATACACAGCACCCCCCTAATAGTTTAATACACAGCACCCCCCTAATAATTTAATACACAGCACCCCCCTAATAGTGTTATACACAGCAATCCCCTAATAGTTTAATACACAGCACCCCCTAATAATTTAATACACAGCACCCCCCTAATAGTTTAATACACAGCACCCCCCTAATAGTTTAATACACAGCACCCCCCTAATAGTTTAATACACAGCACCCCCTAATAGTGTTATACACAGCACCCCCCTAATAGTGTTATACACAGCACCCCCCTAATAGTTTAATACACAGCACCCCCCTAATAGTGTTATACACAGAACCCCCCTAATAGTGTTATACACAGCACCCCCCTAATAGTTTAATACACAGCACCCCCCTAATAGTGTTATACACAGCACCCCCTAATAGTGTTATACACAGCACCCCCCTAATAGTGTTATAAACAGCACCTCCCTGATAATTTAATACACAGCACCCCCCTAATAGTGTTATACACAGCACCTCCCTAATAGTGTTATACACAGCACCCCCCTAATAGTTTAATACACAGCACCCCCCTAATAATTTAATACACAGCACCCCCTAATAGTGTTATACACAGCACCCCACTAATAGTGTTATACACAGCACCCCCTAAAAGTTTAATACACAGCACCCCCCTAATAGTGTTATACACAACACCCCCCTAATAGTGTTATACACAGCACCCCCCTAATAGTTTAATACACAGCACCCCCCTAATAGTGTTATACACAGCACCCCCCTAATAGTTTAATATACAGCACCCCCCTAATAGTTTAATACACAGCACCCCCCTAATAATTTAATACACAGCACCCCCCTAATAGTGTTATACACAGCACCCCCCTAATAGTGTTATACACAGCACCCCCTAATAGTGTTATACACAGCACCTCCCTGATAATTTAATACACAGCACCCCCCTAATAGTGTTATACACAGCACCTCCCTAATAGTTTAATATACAGCACCCCCCTAATAATTTAATACACAGCACCCCCCTAATAGTGTTATACACAGCACCCCCCTAATAGTGTTATACACAGCACCCCCCTAATAGTTTAATATACAGCACCCCCCTAATAATTTAATACACAGCACCCCCCTAATAGTGTTATACACAGCACTTCCCTAATAGTTTAATATACAGCACCCCCCTAATAATTTAATACACAGCACCCCCCTAATAGTGTTATACACAGCACCCCCCTAATAGTTTAATACACAGCACCCCCCTAATAGTTTAATATACAGCACCCCCCTAATAGTGTTATAAACAGCACCTCCCTGATAATTTAATACACAGCACCCCCCTAATAGTGTTATACACAGCACCTCCCTAATAGTGTTATACACAGCACCCCCCTAATAGTTTAATACACAGCACCCCCCTAATAATTTAATACACAGCACCCCCTAATAGTGTTATACACAGCACCCCCCTAATAGTGTTATACACAGCACCCCCCTAATAGTGTTATAAACAGCACCTCCCTGATAATTTAATACACAGCACCCCCCTAATAGTGTTATACACAGCACCTCCCTAATAGTGTTATACACAGCACCCCCCTAATAGTTTAATATACAGCACCCCCCTAATAATTTAATACACAGCACCCCCCTAATAGTTTAATATACAGCACCCCCCTAATAATTTAATACACAGCACCCCCCTAATAGTGTTATACACAGCACCCCCCTAATAGTGTTATACACAGCACCCCTAATAGTGTTATACACAGCACCCCCCTAATAATTTAATACACAGCACCCCCCTAATACTGTTATACACAGCACCCCCTAATAGTGTTATACACAGCACCCCCCTAATAGTGTTATACACAGCACCCCCCTAATAATTTAATACACAGCACCTTCCTAATAGTGTTATACACAGAACCCCCCTAATAGTGTTATACACAGCACCCCCCTAATAGTGTTATACACAGCACCCCCCTAATAGTTTAATACACAGCACCCCCCTAATAGTGTTATACACAGAACCCCCCCTAATAGTGTTATACACAGCACCCCCCTAATAGTTTTATACACAGCACCCCCCTAATAATTTAATACACAGCACCTTCCTAATAGTGTTATACACAACACCCCCCTAATAGTGTTATACACAGCACCTCCCTAATAGTGTTATACACAGCACCCCCCTAATAGTTTAATACACAGCACCCCCTAATAGTGTTATACACAGCACCCCCCTAATACTTTAATACACAGCACCCCCCTAATAGTTTAATACACAGCACCCCCTAATAGTTTAATACACAGAACCCCCTAATAGTGTTATAAACAGCACCCCCCTAATAATTTAATACACTGCACCCCCTAATAGTGTTATACACAGCACCCCCCCTATTAGTGTTATACACAGCACCCCCCTAATAGTGTTATACACAGCACAACCCTAATATTTTAATACACAGCGCCCCCCTAATAGTTTAATACACAGCACCCCCCTAATAGTTTAATACACAGCACCCCCTAATAGTTTAATACACAGCACCCCCCTAATAATTTAATACACAGCACCCCCCTAATAGTTTAATACACAGCACCCCCCTAGTAGTGTTATACACAGCACCCCCCTAATAATTTAATACACAGCACCCCCCTAATAGTTTAATACACAGCACCCCCCTAATAGTTTAATACACAGCACCCCCCTAATAGTTTAATACACAGCACCCCCCTAATAATTTAATACACAGCACCCCCCTAATAGTGTTATACACAGCAATCCCCTAATAGTTTAATACACAGCACCCCCTAATAATTTAATACACAGCACCCCCCTAATAGTTTAATACACAGCACCCCCCTAATAGTTTAATACACAGCACCCCCCTAATAGTTTAATACACAGCACCCCCTAATAGTGTTATACACAGCACCCCCCTAATAGTGTTATACACAGCACCCCCCTAATAGTTTAATACACAGCACCCCCCTAATAGTGTTATACACAGAACCCCCCTAATAGTGTTATACACAGCACCCCCCTAATAGTTTAATACACAGCACCCCCCTAATAGTGTTATACACAGCACCCCCCTAATAGTGTTATACACAGCACCCCCCTAATAGTGTTATAAACAGCACCTCCCTGATAATTTAATACACAGCACCCCCCTAATAGTGTTATACACAGCACCTCCCTAATAGTGTTATACACAGCACCCCCCTAATAGTTTAATACACAGCACCCCCCTAATAATTTAATACACAGCACCCCCTAATAGTGTTATACACAGCACCCCACTAATAGTGTTATACACAGCACCCCCTAAAAGTTTAATACACAGCACCCCCCTAATAGTGTTATACACAACACCCCCCTAATAGTGTTATACACAGCACCCCCCTAATAGTTTAATACACAGCACCCCCCTAATAGTGTTATACACAGCACCCCCCTAATAGTTTAATATACAGCACCCCCCTAATAGTTTAATACACAGCACCCCCCTAATAATTTAATACACAGCACCCCCCTAATAGTGTTATACACAGCACCCCCTAATAGTGTTATACACAGCACCCCCTAATAGTGTTATACACAGCACCTCCCTGATAATTTAATACACAGCACCCCCCTAATAGTGTTATACACAGCACCTCCCTAATAGTTTAATATACAGCACCCCCCTAATAATTTAATACACAGCACCCCCCTAATAGTGTTATACACAGCACCCCCCTAATAGTGTTATACACAGCACCCCCCTAATAGTTTAATATACAGCACCCCCCTAATAATTTAATACACAGCACCCCCCTAATAGTGTTATACACAGCACCTCCCTAATAGTTTAATATACAGCACCCCCCTAATAATTTAATACACAGCACCCCCCTAATAGTGTTATACACAGCACCCCCCTAATAGTTTAATACACAGCACCCCCCTAATAGTTTAATATACAGCACCCCCCTAATAGTGTTATAAACAGCACCTCCCTGATAATTTAATACACAGCACCCCCCTAATAGTGTTATACACAGCACCTCCCTAATAGTGTTATACACAGCACCCCCCTAATAGTTTAATACACAGCACCCCCTAATAATTTAATACACAGCACCCCCTTAATAGTGTTATACACAGCACCCCCCTAATAGTGTTATACACAGCACCCCCCTAATAGTGTTATAAACAGCACCTCCCTGATAATTTAATACACAGCACCCCCCTAATAGTGTTATACACAGCACCTCCCTAATAGTGTTATACACAGCACCCCCCTAATAGTTTAATATACAGCACCCCCCTAATAATTTAATACACAGCACCCCCCTAATAGTTTAATATACAGCACCCCCCTAATAATTTAATACACAGCACCCCCCTAATAGTGTTATACACAGCACCCCCCTAATAGTGTTATACACAGCACCCCCTAATAGTGTTATACACAGCACCCCCCTAATAATTTAATACACAGCACCCCCCTAATACTGTTATACACAGCACCCCCTAATAGTGTTATACACAGCACCCCCCTAATAGTGTTATACACAGCACCCCCCTAATAATTTAATACACAGCACCTTCCTAATAGTGTTATACACAGAACCCCCCTAATAGTGTTATACACAGCACCCCCCTAATAGTGTTATACACAGCACCCCCCTAATAGTTTAATACACAGCACCCCCCTAATAGTGTTATACACAGAACCCCCCTAATAGTGTTATACACAGCACCCCCCTAATAGTTTTATACACAGCACCCCCCTAATAATTTAATACACAGCACCTTCCTAATAGTGTTATACACAACACCCCCCTAATAGTGTTATACACAGCACCTCCCTAATAGTGTTATACACAGCACCCCCCTAATAGTTTAATACACAGCACCCCCTAATAGTGTTATACACAGCACCCCCCTAATACTTTAATACACAGCACCCCCCTAATAGTTTAATACACAGCACCCCCTAATAGTTTAATACACAGAACCCCCTAATAGTGTTATAAACAGCACCCCCCTAATAATTTAATACACTGCACCCCCTAATAGTGTTATACACAGCACCCCCCCTATTAGTGTTATACACAGCACCCCCCTAATAGTGTTATACACAGCACCCCCCTAATATTTTAATACACAGCGCCCCCCTAATAGTTTAATACACAGCACCCCCCTAATAGTTTAATACACAGCACCCCCTAATAGTTTAATACACAGCACCCCCCTAATAATTTAATACACAGCACCCCCCTAATAGTTTAATACACAGCACCCCCTAGTAGTGTTATACACAGCACCCCCCTAATA
This sequence comes from Leptodactylus fuscus, assembly GCF_031893055.1. Taxonomy (NCBI): domain Eukaryota; kingdom Metazoa; phylum Chordata; class Amphibia; order Anura; family Leptodactylidae; genus Leptodactylus; species Leptodactylus fuscus. Next base: position 6,085 of record NW_027439838.1, read on the forward strand.
ATTTAATACACAGCACCCCCTAATAGTTTAATACACAGCACCCCCCTAATAGTTTAATACACAGCACCCCCCTAATAGTTTAATACACAGCACCCCCCTAATAGTTTAATACACAGCACCCCCCTAATAATTTAATACACAGCACCCCCCTAATAGTGTTATACACAGCAATCCCCTAATAGTTTAATACACAGCACCCCCTAATAATTTAATACACAGCACCCCCTAATAGTTTAATACACAGCACCCCCCTAATAGTTTAATACACAGCACCCCCCTAATAGTTTAATACACAGCACCCCCTAATAGTGTTATACACAGCACCCCCCTAATAGTGTTATACACAGCACCCCCCTAATAGTTTAATACACAGCACCCCCCTAATAGTGTTATACACAGAACCCCCCTAATAGTGTTATACACAGCACCCCCCTAATAGTTTAATACACAGCACCCCCCTAATAGTGTTATACACAGCACCCCCCTAATAGTGTTATACACAGCACCCCCCTAATAGTGTTATAAACAGCACCTCCCTGATAATTTAATACACAGCACCCCCCTAATAGTGTTATACACAGCACCTCCCTAATAGTGTTATACACAGCACCCCCCTAATAGTTTAATACACAGCACCCCCCTAATAATTTAATACACAGCACCCCCTAATAGTGTTATACACAGCACCCCACTAATAGTGTTATACACAGCACCCCCTAAAAGTTTAATACACAGCACCCCCCTAATAGTGTTATACACAACACCCCCCTAATAGTGTTATACACAGCACCCCCCTAATAGTTTAATACACAGCACCCCCCTAATAGTGTTATACACAGCACCCCCCTAATAGTTTAATATACAGCACCCCCCTAATAGTTTAATACACAGCACCCCCCTAATAATTTAATACACAGCACCCCCCTAATAGTGTTATACACAGCACCCCCCTAATAGTGTTATACACAGCACCCCCTAATAGTGTTATACACAGCACCTCCCTGATAATTTAATACACAGCACCCCCCTAATAGTGTTATACACAGCACCTCCCTAATAGTGTTATACACAGCACCCCGCTAATAGTTTAATACACAGCACCCCCCTAATAATTTAATACACAGCACCCCCTAATAGTGTTATACACAGCACCCCACTAATAGTGTTATACACAGCACCCCCTAAAAGTTTAATACACAGCACCCCCCTAATAGTGTTATACACAACACCCCCCTAATAGTGTTATACACAGCACCCCCCTAATAGTTTAATAAACAGCACCCCCCTAATAGTGTTATACACAGCACCCCCCTAATAGTTTAATACACAGAACCCCCCTAATAGTTTAATATACAGCACCCCCCTAATAATTTAATACACAGCACCCCCCTAATAGTGTTATACACAGCACCCCCCTAATAGTGTTATACACAGCACCCCCTAATAGTGTTATACACAGCACCCCCCTAATAGTTTAATACACAGCACCCCCCTAATAGTTTAATACACAGCACCCCCCTAATAATTTAATACACAGCACCCCCCTAATAGTGTTATACACAGCACCCCCCTAATAGTTTAATACACAGCACCCCCCCTAATAATTTAATACACAGCACCCCCCTAATAGTTTAATACACATAACCCAACTAATAGTTTAATACACAGCACCCCCCTAATAGTTTAATACACAGCACCCCCTAATAGTGTTATACACAGCACCCCCCTAATAGTTTAATACACAGCACCCCCCTAATAGTGTTATACACAGAACCCCCCTAATAGTGTTATACACAGCACCCCCCTAATAGTTTAATACACAGCATTCCCCTAATAGTGTTATACACAGCACCCCCCTAATAGTGTTATACACAGCACCCCCCTAATAGTTTAATACACAGCACCCCCTTAATAGTTTAATACACAGCACCCCCCTAATAGTGTTATACACAGCACCCCCCTAATAGTTTAATACACAGCACCCCCCTAATAGTGTTATACACAGCACCCCCCTAATAGTGTTATACACAGCACCCCCCTAATAGTTTAATACACAGCACCCCCCTAATAGTGTTATACACAGCACCCCCCTAATAGTTTAATACACTGCACCCCCTTAATAGTTTAATACACAGCACCCCCCTAATAATTTAATACACAGCACCCCCTAATAGTGTTATACACAGCAGCCCCCTAATAGTTGAATACACAGCACCCCCCTAATAGTTTAATACACAGCACCCCCTAATAGTTTAATACACAGCACCCCCTAATAGTGTTATACACAGCACCCCCCTAATAGTGTGATACACAGCACCCACCTAATAGTTTAATACACAGCACCCCCCTAATAGTGTTATACACAGCACCCCCCTAATAGTGTTATACACAGCACCCCCCTAATAGTTTAATACGCAGCACCCCCCTAATAGTGTTATACACAGCACCCCCCTAATAGTGTTATACACAGCACCCCCCTAATAGTTTAATACACAGCACCCCCCTAATAGTTTAATACACAGCACCCCCCTAATAGTGTTATACACAGAACCCCCCTAATAGTTTAATACACAGCACCCCCTTAATAGTTTAATACACAGCACCCCCCTAATAGTTTAATACACAGCACCCCCTTAATAATTTAATACACAGCACCCCCCTAATAGTGTTATACACAGCACCCACCTAATAGTTTAATACACAGCACCCCCTAATAATTTAATACACAGCACCCCCTAATAGTGTTATACACAGCAGCCCCCTAATAGTTTAATACACAGCACCCCCCTAATAGTTTAATACACAGCACCCCCCTAATAAATTAATACACAGCACCCCCTAATAGTGTTATACACAGCATCCCCCTAATAGTTGAATACACAGCACCCCCCTAATAGTTTAATACACAGCACCCCCTAATAGTTTAATACACAGCACCCCCTAATAGTGTTATACACAGCACCCCCCTAATAGTGTTATACACAGCACCCACCTAATAGTTTAATACACAGCACCCCCCTAATAGTGTTATACACAGCACCCCCCTAATAGTGTTATACACAGCACCCCCTAATAGTTTAATACACAGCACCCCCCTAATAGTGTTATACACAGCACCCCCCTAATAGTGTTATACACAGCACCCTCCTAATAGTTTAATACACAGCACCCCCCTAATAGTTTAATACAGAGCACCCCCCTAATAATTTAATACACAGCACCCCCCTAATAGTGTTATACACAGCACCCCCCTAATAGTGTTATACACAGCACCCCCCTAATAGTTTAATACACAGCACCCCCCTAGTAGTGTTATACACAGCACCCCCCTAATAATTTAATACACAGCACCCCCCTAATAGTTTAATACACAGCACCCCCTAATAGTTTAATACACAGCACCCCCCTAATAATTTAATACACAGCACCCCCTAATAGTTTAATACACAGCACCCCCTAATAGTTTAATACACAGCACCCCCCTAATAATTTAATACACAGCACCCCCTAATAGTTTAATACACAGCACCCCCCTAGTAGTGTTATACACAGCACCCCCCTAATAATTTAATACACAGCAGCCCCCTAATAGTTTAATACACAGCACCCCCCTAATAGTTTAATACACAGCACCCCCCTAATAGTGTTATACACAACACCCCCCTAATAGTGTTATACACAGCACCCCCTAATAGTTTAATACACAGCACCCCAATAATAGTGTTATACACAGCACCCCCCTAATAGTTTAATACACAGCACCCCCTAATAGTGTTATACACAGCACCCCCCTAATAGTGTTATACACAGAACCCCCCTAATAGTGTTATACACAGCACCCCCCTAATAGTTTAATACACAGCACCCCCCTAATAGTGTTATACACAGCACCCCCCTAATAGTGTTATACACAGCACCCCCTAATAGTGTTATACACAGCACCTCCCTGATAATTTAATACACAGCACCCCCCTAATAGTGTTATACACAGTACCTCCCTAATAGTTTAATATACAGCACCCCCCTAATAATTTAATACACAGCACCCCCCTAATAGTGTTATACACAGCACCCCCCTAATAGTGTTATACACAGCACCCCCCTAATAGTGTTATAAACAGCACCTCCCTGATAATTTAATACACAGCACCCCCCTAATAGTGTTATACACAGCACCTCCCTAATAGTGTTATACACAGCACCCCCCTAATAGTTTAATACACAGCACCCCCCTAATAATTTAATACACAGCACCCCCTAATAGTGTTATACACAGCACCCCACTAATAGTGTTATACACAGCACCCCCTAAAAGTTTAATACACAGCACCCCCCTAATAGTGTTATACACAACACCCCCCTAATAGTGTTATACACAGCACCCCCCTAATAGTTTAATACACAGCACCCCCCTAATAGTGTTATACACAGCACCCCCCTAATAGTTTAATATACAGCACCCCCCTAATAGTTTAATACACAGCACCCCCCTAATAATTTAATACACAGCACCCCCCTAATAGTGTTATACACAGCACCCCCCTAATAGTGTTATACACAGCACCCCCTAATAGTGTTATACACAGCACCTCCCTGATAATTTAATACACAGCACCCCCCTAATAGTGTTATACACAGCACCTCCCTAATAGTGTTATACACAGCACCCCGCTAATAGTTTAATACACAGCACCCCCCTAATAATTTAATACACAGCACCCCCTAATAGTGTTATACACAGCACCCCACTAATAGTGTTATACACAGCACCCCCTAAAAGTTTAATACACAGCACCCCCCTAATAGTGTTATACACAACACCCCCCTAATAGTGTTATACACAGCACCCCCCTAATAGTTTAATAAACAGCACCCCCCTAATAGTGTTATACACAGCACCCCCCTAATAGTTTAATACACAGAACCCCCCTAATAGTTTAATATACAGCACCCCCCTAATAATTTAATACACAGCACCCCCCTAATAGTGTTATACACAGCACCCCCCTAATAGTGTTATACACAGCACCCCCTAATAGTGTTATACACAGCACCCCCCTAATAGTTTAATACACAGCACCCCCCTAATAGTTTAATACACAGCACCCCCCTAATAATTTAATACACAGCACCCCCCTAATAGTGTTATACACAGCACCCCCCTAATAGTTTAATACACAGCACCCCCCTAATAATTTAATACACAGCACCCCCCTAATAGTTTAATACACATAACCCAACTAATAGTTTAATACACAGCACCCCCCTAATAGTTTAATACACAGCACCCCCTAATAGTGTTATACACAGCACCCCCCTAATAGTTTAATACACAGCACCCCCCTAATAGTGTTATACACAGAACCCCCCTAATAGTGTTATACACAGCACCCCCCTAATAGTTTAATACACAGCATTCCCCTAATAGTGTTATACACAGCACCCCCCTAATAGTGTTATACACAGCACCCCCCTAATAGTTTAATACACAGCACCCCCTTAATAGTTTAATACACAGCACCCCCCTAATAGTGTTATACACAGCACCCCCCTAATAGTTTAATACACAGCACCCCCCTAATAGTGTTATACACAGCACCCCCCTAATAGTGTTATACACAGCACCCCCCTAATAGTTTAATACACAGCACCCCCCTAATAGTGTTATACACAGCACCCCCCTAATAGTTTAATACACTGCACCCCCTTAATAGTTTAATACACAGCACCCCCCTAATAATTTAATACACAGCACCCCCTAATAGTGTTATACACAGCAGCCCCCTAATAGTTGAATACACAGCACCCCCCTAATAGTTTAATACACAGCACCCCCTAATAGTTTAATACACAGCACCCCCTAATAGTGTTATACACAGCACCCCCCTAATAGTGTGATACACAGCACCCACCTAATAGTTTAATACACAGCACCCCCCTAATAGTGTTATACACAGCACCCCCCTAATAGTGTTATACACAGCACCCCCCTAATAGTTTAATACGCAGCACCCCCCTAATAGTGTTATACACAGCACCCCCCTAATAGTGTTATACACAGCACCCCCCTAATAGTTTAATACACAGCACCCCCCTAATAGTTTAATACACAGCACCCCCCTAATAGTGTTATACACAGAACCCCCCTAATAGTTTAATACACAGCACCCCCTTAATAGTTTAATACACAGCACCCCCCTAATAGTTTAATACACAGCACCCCCTTAATAATTTAATACACAGCACCCCCCTAATAGTGTTATACACAGCACCCACCTAATAGTTTAATACACAGCACCCCCCTAATAATTTAATACACAGCACCCCCTAATAGTGTTATACACAGCAGCCCCCTAATAGTTTAATACACAGCACCCCCCTAATAGTTTAATACACAGCACCCCCCTAATAAATTAATACACAGCACCCCCTAATAGTGTTATACACAGCATCCCCCTAATAGTTGAATACACAGCACCCCCCTAATAGTTTAATACACAGCACCCCCTAATAGTTTAATACACAGCACCCCCTAATAGTGTTATACACAGCACCCCCCTAATAGTGTTATACACAGCACCCACCTAATAGTTTAATACACAGCACCCCCCTAATAGTGTTATACACAGCACCCCCCTAATAGTGTTATACACAGCACCCCCCTAATAGTTTAATACACAGCACCCCCCTAATAGTGTTATACACAGCACCCCCCTAATAGTGTTATACACAGCACCCTCCTAATAGTTTAATACACAGCACCCCCCTAATAGTTTAATACAGAGCACCCCCCTAATAATTTAATACACAGCACCCCCCTAATAGTGTTATACACAGCACCCCCCTAATAGTGTTATACACAGCACCCCCCTAATAGTTTAATACACAGCACCCCCCTAGTAGTGTTATACACAGCACCCCCCTAATAATTTAATACACAGCACCCCCCTAATAGTTTAATACACAGCACCCCCTAATAGTTTAATACACAGCACCCCCCTAATAATTTAATACACAGCACCCCCTAATAGTTTAATACACAGCACCCCCTAATAGTTTAATACACAGCACCCCCCTAATAATTTAATACACAGCACCCCCTAATAGTTTAATACACAGCACCCCCCTAGTAGTGTTATACACAGCACCCCCCTAATAATTTAATACACAGCAGCCCCCTAATAGTTTAATACACAGCACCCCCCTAATAGTTTAATACACAGCACCCCCCTAATAGTGTTATACACAACACCCCCCTAATAGTGTTATACACAGCACCCCCTAATAGTTTAATACACAGCACCCCAATAATAGTGTTATACACAGCACCCCCCTAATAGTTTAATACACAGCACCCCCTAATAGTGTTATACACAGCACCCCCCTAATAGTGTTATACACAGAACCCCCCTAATAGTGTTATACACAGCACCCCCCTAATAGTTTAATACACAGCACCCCCCTAATAGTGTTATACACAGCACCCCCCTAATAGTGTTATACACAGCACCCCCTAATAGTGTTATACACAGCACCTCCCTGATAATTTAATACACAGCACCCCCCTAATAGTGTTATACACAGTACCTCCCTAATAGTTTAATATACAGCACCCCCCTAATAATTTAATACACAGCACCCCCCTAATAGTGTTATACACAGCACCCCCCTAATAGTGTTATACACAGCACCCCCCTAATAGTTTAATATACAGCACCCCCCTAATAATTTAATACACAGCACCCCCCTAATAGTGTTATACACAGCACCCCCCTAATAGTGTTATACACAGCACCCCCTAATAGTGTTATACACAGCACCCCCCTAATAATTTAATACACAGCACCCCCCTAATACTGTTATACACAGCACCCCCTAATAGTGTTATACACAGCACCCCCCTAATAGTGTTATACACAGCACCCCCCTAATAATTTAATACACAGCACCTTCCTAATAGTGTTATACACAGAACCCCCCTAATAGTGTTATACACAGCACCCCCCTAATAGTGTTATACACAGCACCCCCCTAATAGTTTAATACACAGCACCCCCCTAATAGTGTTATACACAGAACCCCCCTAATAGTGTTATACACAGCACCCCCCTAATAGTTTTATACACAGCACCCCCCTAATAATTTAATACACAGCACCTTCCTAATAGTGTTATACACAACACCCCCCTAATAGTGTTATACACAGCACCTCCCTAATAGTGTTATACACAGCACCCCCCTAATAGTTTAATACACAGCACCCCCTAATAGTGTTATACACAGCACCCCCCTAATACTTTAATACACAGCACCCCCCTAATAGTTTAATACACAGCACCCCCTAATAGTTTAATACACAGAACCCCCTAATAGTGTTATAAACAGCACCCCCCTAATAATTTAATACACTGCACCCCCTAATAGTGTTATACACAGCACCCCCCCTATTAGTGTTATACACAGCACCCCCCTAATAGTGTTATACACAGCACCCCCCTAATATTTTAATACACAGCGCCCCCCTAATAGTTTAATACACAGCACCCCCCTAATAGTTTAATACACAGCACCCCCTAATAGTTTAATACACAGCACCCCCCTAATAATTTAATACACAGCACCCCCCTAATAGTTTAATACACAGCACCCCCCTAGTAGTGTTATACACAGCACCCCCCTAATAATTTAATACACAGCACCCCCCTAATAGTTTAATACACAGCACCCCCCTAATAGTTTAATACACAGCACCCCCCTAATAGTTTAATACACAGCACCCCCCTAATAGTTTAATACACAGCACCCCCCTAATAATTTAATACACAGCACCCCCCTAATAGTGTTATACACAGCAATCCCCTAATAGTTTAATACACAGCACCCCCTAATAATTTAATACACAGCACCCCCCTAATAGTTTAATACACAGCACCCCCCTAATAGTTTAATACACAGCACCCCCCTAATAGTTTAATACACAGCACCCCCTAATAGTGTTATACACAGCACCCCCCTAATAGTGTTATACACAGCACCCCCCTAATAGTTTAATACACAGCACCCCCCTAATAGTGTTATACACAGAACCCCCCTAATAGTGTTATACACAGCACCCCCCTAATAGTTTAATACACAGCACCCCCCTAATAGTGTTATACACAGCACCCCCCTAATAGTGTTATACACAGCACCCCCCTAATAGTGTTATAAACAGCACCTCCCTGATAATTTAATACACAGCACCCCCCTAATAGTGTTATACACAGCACCTCCCTAATAGTGTTATACACAGCACCCCCCTAATAGTTTAATACACAGCACCCCCCTAATAATTTAATACACAGCACCCCCTAATAGTGTTATACACAGCACCCCACTAATAGTGTTATACACAGCACCCCCTAAAAGTTTAATACACAGCACCCCCCTAATAGTGTTATACACAACACCCCCCTAATAGTGTTATACACAGCACCCCCCTAATAGTTTAATACACAGCACCCCCCTAATAGTGTTATACACAGCACCCCCCTAATAGTTTAATATACAGCACCCCCCTAATAGTTTAATACACAGCACCCCCCTAATAATTTAATACACAGCACCCCCCTAATAGTGTTATACACAGCACCCCCCTAATAGTGTTATACACAGCACCCCCTAATAGTGTTATACACAGCACCTCCCTGATAATTTAATACACAGCACCCCCCTAATAGTGTTATACACAGCACCTCCCTAATAGTGTTATACACAGCACCCCGCTAATAGTTTAATACACAGCACCCCCCTAATAATTTAATACACAGCACCCCCTAATAGTGTTATACACAGCACCCCACTAATAGTGTTATACACAGCACCCCCTAAAAGTTTAATACACAGCACCCCCCTAATAGTGTTATACACAACACCCCCCTAATAGTGTTATACACAGCACCCCCCTAATAGTTTAATAAACAGCACCCCCCTAATAGTGTTATACACAGCACCCCCCTAATAGTTTAATACACAGAACCCCCCTAATAGTTTAATATACAGCACCCCCCTAATAATTTAATACACAGCACCCCCCTAATAGTGTTATACACAGCACCCCCCTAATAGTGTTATACACAGCACCCCCTAATAGTGTTATACACAGCACCCCCCTAATAGTTTAATACACAGCACCCCCCTAATAGTTTAATACACAGCACCCCCCTAATAATTTAATACACAGCACCCCCCTAATAGTGTTATACACAGCACCCCCCTAATAGTTTAATACACAGCACCCCCCTAATAATTTAATACACAGCACCCCCCTAATAGTTTAATACACATAACCCAACTAATAGTTTAATACACAGCACCCCCCTAATAGTTTAATACACAGCACCCCCTAATAGTGTTATACACAGCACCCCCCTAATAGTTTAATACACAGCACCCCCCTAATAGTGTTATACACAGAACCCCCCTAATAGTGTTATACACAGCACCCCCCTAATAGTTTAATACACAGCATTCCCCTAATAGTGTTATACACAGCACCCCCCTAATAGTGTTATACACAGCACCCCCCTAATAGTTTAATACACAGCACCCCCTTAATAGTTTAATACACAGCACCCCCCTAATAGTGTTATACACAGCACCCCCCTAATAGTTTAATACACAGCACCCCCCTAATAGTGTTATACACAGCACCCCCCTAATAGTGTTATACACAGCACCCCCCTAATAGTTTAATACACAGCACCCCCCTAATAGTGTTATACACAGCACCCCCCTAATAGTTTAATACACTGCACCCCCTTAATAGTTTAATACACAGCACCCCCCTAATAATTTAATACACAGCACCCCCTAATAGTGTTATACACAGCAGCCCCCTAATAGTTGAATACACAGCACCCCCCTAATAGTTTAATACACAGCACCCCCTAATAGTTTAATACACAGCACCCCCTAATAGTGTTATACACAGCACCCCCCTAATAGTGTGATACACAGCACCCACCTAATAGTTTAATACACAGCACCCCCCTAATAGTGTTATACACAGCACCCCCCTAATAGTGTTATACACAGCACCCCCCTAATAGTTTAATACGCAGCACCCCCCTAATAGTGTTATACACAGCACCCCCCTAATAGTGTTATACACAGCACCCCCCTAATAGTTTAATACACAGCACCCCCCTAATAGTTTAATACACAGCACCCCCCTAATAGTGTTATACACAGAACCCCCCTAATAGTTTAATACACAGCACCCCCTTAATAGTTTAATACACAGCACCCCCCTAATAGTTTAATACACAGCACCCCCTTAATAATTTAATACACAGCACCCCCCTAATAGTGTTATACACAGCACCCACCTAATAGTTTAATACACAGCACCCCCCTAATAATTTAATACACAGCACCCCCTAATAGTGTTATACACAGCAGCCCCCTAATAGTTTAATACACAGCACCCCCCTAATAGTTTAATACACAGCACCCCCCTAATAAATTAATACACAGCACCCCCTAATAGTGTTATACACAGCATCCCCCTAATAGTTGAATACACAGCACCCCCCTAATAGTTTAATACACAGCACCCCCTAATAGTTTAATACACAGCACCCCCTAATAGTGTTATACACAGCACCCCCCTAATAGTGTTATACACAGCACCCACCTAATAGTTTAATACACAGCACCCCCCTAATAGTGTTATACACAGCACCCCCCTAATAGTGTTATACACAGCACCCCCCTAATAGTTTAATACACAGCACCCCCCTAATAGTGTTATACACAGCACCCCCCTAATAGTGTTATACACAGCACCCTCCTAATAGTTTAATACACAGCACCCCCCTAATAGTTTAATACAGAGCACCCCCCTAATAATTTAATACACAGCACCCCCCTAATAGTGTTATACACAGCACCCCCCTAATAGTGTTATACACAGCACCCCCCTAATAGTTTAATACACAGCACCCCCCTAGTAGTGTTATACACAGCACCCCCCTAATAATTTAATACACAGCACCCCCCTAATAGTTTAATACACAGCACCCCCTAATAGTTTAATACACAGCACCCCCCTAATAATTTAATACACAGCACCCCCTAATAGTTTAATACACAGCACCCCCTAATAGTTTAATACACAGCACCCCCCTAATAATTTAATACACAGCACCCCCTAATAGTTTAATACACAGCACCCCCCTAGTAGTGTTATACACAGCACCCCCCTAATAATTTAATACACAGCAGCCCCCTAATAGTTTAATACACAGCACCCCCCTAATAGTTTAATACACAGCACCCCCCTAATAGTGTTATACACAACACCCCCCTAATAGTGTTATACACAGCACCCCCTAATAGTTTAATACACAGCACCCCAATAATAGTGTTATACACAGCACCCCCCTAATAGTTTAATACACAGCACCCCCTAATAGTGTTATACACAGCACCCCCCTAATAGTGTTATACACAGAACCCCCCTAATAGTGTTATACACAGCACCCCCCTAATAGTTTAATACACAGCACCCCCCTAATAGTGTTATACACAGCACCCCCCTAATAGTTTAATACACAGCACCCCCCTAATAGTGTTATACACAGCACCCCCCTAATAGTGTTATACACAGCACCCCCCTAATAGTGTTATACACAGCACCCCCCTAATAGTTTAATACACTGCACCCCCTTAATAGTTTAATACACAGCACCCCCCTAATAATTTAATACACAGCACCCCCTAATAGTGTTATACACAGCAGCCCCCTAATAGTTGAATACACAGCACCCCCCTAATAGTTTAATACACAGCACCCCCTAATAGTTTAATACACAGCACCCCCTAATAGTGTTATACACAGCACCCCCCTAATAGTGTGATACACAGCACCCACCTAATAGTTTAATACACAGCACCCCCCTAATAGTGTTATACACAGCACCCCCCTAATAGTGTTATACACAGCACCCCCCTAATAGTTTAATACGCAGCACCCCCCTAATAGTGTTATACACAGCACCCCCCTAATAGTGTTATACACAGCACCCCCCTAATAGTTTAATACACAGCACCCCCCTAATAGTTTAATACACAGCACCCCCCTAATAGTGTTATACACAGCACCCCCCTAATAGTTTAATACACAGCACCCCCTTAATAGTTTAATACACAGCACCCCCCTAATAGTTTAATACACAGCACCCCCTTAATAATTTAATACACAGCACCCCCCTAATAGTGTTATACACAGCACCCACCTAATAGTTTAATACACAGCACCCCCCTAATAATTTAATACACAGCACCCCCTAATAGTGTTATACACAGCAGCCCCCTAATAGTTTAATACACAGCACCCCCCTAATAGTTTAATACACAGCACCCCCCTAATAAATTAATACACAGCACCCCCTAATAGTGTTATACACAGCATCCCCCTAATAGTTGAATACACAGCACCCCTCTAATAGTTTAATACACAGCACCCCCTAATAGTTTAATACACAGCACCCCCTAATAGTGTTATACACAGCACCCCCCTAATAGTGTTATACACAGCACCCACCTAATAGTTTAATACACAGCACCCCCCTAATAGTGTTATACACAGCACCCCCCTAATAGTGTTATACACAGCACCCCCCTAATAGTTTAATACACAGCACCCCCCTAATAGTGTTATACACAGCACCCCCCTAATAGTGTTATACACAGCACCCCCCTAATAGTTTAATACACAGCACCCCCCTAATAGTTTAATACAGAGCACCCCCCTAATAATTTAATACACAGCACCCCCCTAATAGTGTTATACACAGCACCCCCCTAATAGTGTTATACACAGCACCCCCTAATAGTTTAATACACAGCACCCCCCTAGTAGTGTTATACACAGCACCCCCCTAATAATTTAATACACAGCACCCCCCTAATAGTTTAATACACAGCACCCCCTAATAGTTTAATACACAGCACCCCCCTAATAATTTAATACACAGCACCCCCTAATAGTTTAATACACAGCACCCCCTAATAGTTTAATACACAGCACCCCCCTAATAATTTAATACACAGCACCCCCTAATAGTTTAATACACAGCACCCCCCTAGTAGTGTTATACACAGCACCCCCCTAATAATTTAATACACAGCAGCCCCCTAATAGTTTAATACACAGCACCCCCCTAATAGTTTAATACACAGCACCCCCCTAATAGTGTTATACACAACACCCCCCTAATAGTGTTATACACAGCACCCCCTAATAGTTTAATACACAGCACCCCAATAATAGTGTTATACACAGCACCCCCCTAATAGTTTAATACACAGCACCCCCTAATAGTGTTATACACAGCACCCCCCTAATAGTGTTATACACAGAACCCCCCTAATAGTGTTATACACAGCACCCCCCTAATAGTTTAATACACAGCACCCCCCTAATAGTGTTATACACAGCACCCCCCTAATAGTGTTATACACAGCACCCCCCTAATAGTTTAATACACAGCACCCCCTAATAGTGTTATACACAGCACCCCCCTAATAGTGTTATACACAGCACCCCCCTAATTGTGTTATACACAGCACCCCCCTAATAGATTAATACACAGCACCCCCCTAATAGTGTTATACACAGCACCCCCCTAATAGTTTAATACACAGCACCCCCCTAATAGTTTAATACACAACACCCCCCTAATAATTTAATACACAGCACCCCCCTAATACTGTTATACACAGCACTCCCCTAATAGTGTTATACACAGAACCCCCCTAATAATTTAATACACAGCACCCCAATAATAGTGTTATACACAGCACCCCTCTAATAGTTTAATACACAGCACCCCAATAATAGTGTTATACACAGCACCCCCATAATAGTTTCATACACAGCACCCCCCTAATAGTGTTATACACAGCACCCCCCTAATAGTGTTATACACAGCACCCCCCTAATAGTTTAATACACAGCATTCCAATAATAGTGTTATACACAGCACCCCCCTAATAATTTAATACACAGCACCCCCCTAATACTGTTATACACAGCACCCCCCTAATAGTGTTATACACAGCACCCCCTAATAATTTAATACACAGCACCTCCCTAATAGTTTAATACACAGCACCCCCCTAATAATTTAATACACAGCACCTTCCTAATAGTGTTATACACAGCACCCCCCTAATAGTGTTATACACAGCACCTCCCTAATAGTGTTATACACAGCACCCCCCTAATAGTTTAATACACAGCACCCCCCTAATAGTGTTATACACAGCACCCCCCTAATACTTTAATACACAGCACCCCCCTAATAGTTTAATACACAGCACCCCCTAATAGTTTAATACACAGAACCCCCTAATAGTGTTATAAACAGCACCCCCCTAATAATTTAATACACAGCACCCCCTAACAGTGTTATACACAGCACCACCCCTATTAGTGTTATACACATCACCCCCCTAATAGTGTTATACACAGCACCCTCCTAATATTTTAATACACAGCGCCCCCCTAATAGTTTAATACACAGCACCCCCCTAATAGTTTAATACACAGCACCCCCTAATAGTTTAATACACAGCACCCCCCTAATAATTTAATACACAGCACCACCCTAATAGTTTAATACACAGCACCCCCCTAGTAGTGTTATACACAGCACCCCCCTAATAATTTAATACACAGCACCCCCCTAATAGTTTAATACACAGCACCCCCCTAATAGTTTAATACACAGCACCCCCCTAATAGTTTAATACACAGCACCCCCCTAATAATTTAATACACAGCACCCCCCTAATAGTGTTATACACAGCACCCCCCTAATAGTTTAATACACAGCACCCCCTAATAATTTAATACACAGCACCCCCCTAATAGTTTAATACACAGCACCCCCCTAATAGTGTTATACACAGCACCCCCCTAATAGTGTTATACACAGCACCCCCCTAATAGTGTTATACACAGCACCTCCCTGATAATTTAATACACAGCACCCCCCTAATAGTGTTATACACAGCACCTCCCTAATAGTGTTATACACAGCACCCCGCTAATAGTTTAATACACAGCACCCCCTAATAATTTAATACACAGCACCCCCTAATAGTGTTATACACAGCACCCCACTAATAGTGTTATACACAGCACCCCCTAAAAGTTTAATACACAGCACCCCCCTAATAGTGTTATACACAACACCCCCCTAATAGTGTTATACACGGCACCCCCCTAATAGTTTAATAAACAGAACCCCCCTAATAGTGTTATACACAGCACCCCCCTAATAGTTTAATACACAGCACCCCCCTAATAGTTTAATACACAGCACCCCCCTAATAATTTAATACACAGCACCCCCCTAATAGTGTTATACACAGCACCCCCCTAATAGTGTTATACACAGCACCCCCTAATAGTGTTATACACAGCACCCCCCTAATAGTTTAATACACAGCACCCCCCTAATAGTTTAATACACAGCACCCCCTAATAATTTAATACACAGCACCCCCCTAATAGTGTTATACACAGCACCCCCCTAATAGTTTAATACACAGCACCCCCCTAATAATTTAATACACAGCACCCCCCTAATAGTTTAATACACAGAACCCAACTAATAGTTTAATACACAGCACCCCCCTAATAGTTTAATACACAGCACCACCTAATAGTGTTATACACAGCACCCCCCTAATAGTTTAATACACAGCACCCCCCTAATAGTGTTATACACAGAACCCCCCTAATAGTGTTATACACAGCACCCCCCTAATAGTTTAATACAAAGCATTCCCCTAATAGTGTTATACACAGCATTCCCCTAATAGTGTTATACACAGCACCCCCCTAATAGTGTTATACACAGCACCCCCCTAATAGTTTAATACACAGCACCCTCTAATAGTGTTATACACAGCACCCCCCTAATAGTGTTATACACAGCACCCCCTAATAGTTTAATACACAGCACCCCCCTAATAGTGTAATACACAGCACCCCCTAATAGTTTAATACACAGCAACCCCTAATAGTTTAATACACAACACCCCCCTAATAATTTAATACACAGCACCCCCCTAATACTGTTATACACAGCACCCCCCTAATAGTGTTATACACAGAACCCCCCTAATATTTTAATACACAGCACCCCAATAATAGTGTTATACACAGCACCCCCCTAATAGTTTAATACACAGCACCCCCCTAATAGTTTAATACACAGCACCCCCTAATAGTGTTATACACAGCACCCCCCTAATAGTTTAATACACAGCACCCCCCTAATAGTTTAATACACAACACCCCCCTAATAATTTAATACACAGCACCCCCCTAATACTGTTATACACAGCACTCCCCTAATAGTGTTATACACAGAACCCCCCTAATAATTTAATACACAGCACCCCAATAATAGTGTTATACACAGCACCCCTCTAATAGTTTAATACACAGCACCCCAATAATAGTGTTATACACAGCACCCCCCTAATAGTGTTATACACAGCACCCCCCTAATAGTTTAATACACAGCATTCCAATAATAGTGTTATACACAGCACCCCCCTAATAATTTAATACACAGCACCCCCCTAATACTGTTATACACAGCACCCCCTAATAGTGTTATACACAGCACCCCCTAATAATTTAATACACAGCAACCCCCTAATAGTTTAATACACAGCACCCCCCTAATAATTTAATACACAGCACCTTCCTAATAGTGTTATACACAACACCCCCTAATAGTGTTATACACAGCACCTCCCTAATAGTGTTATACACAGCACCCCCCTAATAGTTTAATACACAGCACCCCCTAATAGTGTTATACACAGCACCCCCCTAATACTTTAATACACAGCACCCCCCTAATAGTTTAATACACAGCACCCCCTAATAGTTTAATACACAGAACCCCCTAATAGTGTTATAAACAGCACCCCCCTAATAATTTAATACACTGCACCCCCTAATAGTGTTATACACAGCACCCCCCCTATTAGTGTTATACACAGCACCCCCCTAATAGTGTTATACACAGCACCCCCCTAATATTTTAATACACAGCGCCCCCCTAATAGTTTAATACACAGCACCCCCCTAATAGTTTAATACACAGCACCCCCTAATAGTTTAATACACAGCACCCCCCTAATAATTTAATACACAGCACCCCCCTAATAGTTTAATACACAGCACCCCCCTAGTAGTGTTATACACAGCACCCCCCTAATAATTTAATACACAGCACCCCCCTAATAGTTTAATACACAGCACCCCCCTAATAGTTTAATACACAGCACCCCCCTAATAGTTTAATACACAGCACCCCCCTAATAATTTAATACACAGCACCCCCCTAATAGTGTTATACACAGCAATCCCCTAATAGTTTAATACACAGCACCCCCTAATAATTTAATACACAGCACCCCCCTAATAGTTTAATACACAGCACCCCCCTAATAGTTTAATACACAGCACCCCCCTAATAGTTTAATACACAGCACCCCCTAATAGTGTTATACACAGCACCCCCCTAATAGTGTTATACACAGCACCCCCCTAATAGTTTAATACACAGCACCCCCCTAATAGTGTTATACACAGAACCCCCCTAATAGTGTTATACACAGCACCCCCCTAATAGTTTAATACACAGCACCCCCCTAATAGTGTTATACACAGCACCCCCCTAATAGTGTTATACACAGCACCCCCCTAATAGTGTTATAAACAGCACCTCCCTGATAATTTAATACACAGCACCCCCCTAATAGTGTTATACACAGCACCTCCCTAATAGTGTTATACACAGCACCCCCCTAATAGTTTAATACACAGCACCCCCCTAATAATTTAATACACAGCACCCCCTAATAGTGTTATACACAGCACCCCACTAATAGTGTTATACACTGCACCCCCTAAAAGTTTAATACACAGCACCCCCCTAATAGTGTTATACACAACACCCCCCTAATAGTGTTATACACAGCACCCCCCTAATAGTTTAATACACAGCACCCCCCTAATAGTGTTATACACAGCACCCCCCTAATAGTTTAATATACAGCACCCCCCTAATAGTTTAATACACAGCACCCCCCTAATAATTTAATACACAGCACCCCCCTAATAGTGTTATACACAGCACCCCCCTAATAGTGTTATACACAGCACCCCCTAATAGTGTTATACACAGCACCTCCCTGATAATTTAATACACAGCACCCCCCTAATAGTGTTATACACAGCACCTCCCTAATAGTGTTATACACAGCACCCCGCTAATAGTTTAATACACACAGCACCCCCCTAATAATTTAATACACAGCACCCCCTAATAGTGTTATACACAGCACCCCACTAATAGTGTTATACACAGCACCCCCTAAAAGTTTAATACACAGCACCCCCCTAATAGTGTTATACACAACACCCCCCTAATAGTGTTATACACAGCACCCCCCTAATAGTTTAATAAACAGCACCCCCTAATAGTGTTATACACAGCACCCCCCTAATAGTTTAATACACAGCCCCCCCCTAATAGTTTAATATACAGCACCCCCCTAATAATTTAATACACAGCACCCCCCTAATAGTGTTATACACAGCACCCCCCTAATAGTGTTATACACAGCACCCCCTAATAGTGTTATACACAGCACCCCCCTAATAGTTTAATACACAGCACCCCCCCTAATAGTTTAATACACAGCAACCCCCCTAATAATTTAATACACAGCACCCCCCTAATAGTGTTATACACAGCACCCCCCTAATAGTTTAATACACAGCACCCCCCTAATAATTTAATACACAGCACCCCCCTAATAGTTTAATACACATAACTTAACTAATAGTTTAATACACAGCACCCCCCTAATAGTTTAATACACAGCACCCCCTAATAGTGTTATACACAGCACCCCCCTAATAGTTTAATACACAGCACCCCCCTAATAGTGTTATACACAGAACCCCCCTAATAGTGTTATACACAGCACCCCCCTAATAGTTTAATACACAGCATTCCCCTAATAGTGTTATACACAGCACCCCCCTAATAGTGTTATACACAGCACCCCCCTAATAGTTTAATACACAGCACCCCCTTAATAGTTTAATACACAGCACCCCCCTAATAGTGTTATACACAGCACCCCCCTAATAGTTTAATACACAGCACCCCCCTAATAGTGTTATACACAGCACCCCCCTAATAGTGTTATACACAGCACCCCCCTAATAGTTTAATACACAGCACCCCCCTAATAGTGTTATACACAGCACCCCCTAATAGTTTAATACACTGCACCCCCTTAATAGTTTAATACACAGCACCCCCCTAATAATTTAATACACAGCACCCCCTAATAGTGTTATACACAGCAGCCCCCTAATAGTTGAATACACAGCACCCCCCTAATAGTTTAATACACAGCACCCCCTAATAGTTTAATACACAGCACCCCCTAATAGTGTTATACACAGCACCCCCCTAATAGTGTGATACACAGCACCCACCTAATAGTTTAATACACAGCACCCCCCTAATAGTGTTATACACAGCACCCCCCTAATAGTGTTATACACAGCACCCCCCTAATAGTTTAATACGCAGCACCCCCCTAATAGTGTTATACACAGCACCCCCCTAATAGTGTTATACACAGCACCCCCCTAATAGTTTAATACACAGCACCCCCCTAATAGTTTAATACACAGCAGCCCCCTAATAGTGTTATACACAGAACCCCCCTAATAGTTTAATACACAGCACCCCCTTAATAGTTTAATACACAGCACCCCCCTAATAGTTTAATACACAGCACCCCCTTAATAATTTAATACACAGCACCCCCCTAATAGTGTTATACACAGCACCCACCTAATAGTTTAATACACAGCACCCCCCTAATAATTTAATACACAGCACCCCCTAATAGTGTTATACACAGCAGCCCCCTAATAGTTTAATACACAGCACCCCCCTAATAGTTTAATACACAGCACCCCCCTAATAAATTAATACACAGCACCCCCTAATAGTGTTATACACAGCATCCCCCTAATAGTTGAATACACAGCACCCCCCTAATAGTTTAATACACAGCACCCCCTAATAGTTTAATACACAGCACCCCCTAATAGTGTTATACACAGCACCCCCCTAATAGTGTTATACACAGCACCCCCCTAATAGTTTAATACACAGCACCCCCCTAATAGTGTTATACACAGCACCCCCCTAATAGTGTTATACACAGCACCCCCCTAATAGTTTAATACACAGCACCCCCCTAATAGTTTAATACAGAGCACCCCCCTAATAATTTAATACACAGCACCCCCCTAATAGTGTTATACACAGCACCCCCCTAATAGTGTTATACACAGCACCCCCTAATAGTTTAATACACAGCACCCCCCTAGTAGTGTTATACACAGCACCCCCCTAATAATTTAATACACAGCACCCCCCTAATAGTTTAATACACAGCACCCCCTAATAGTTTAATACACAGCACCCCCCTAATAATTTAATACACAGCACCCCCTAATAGTTTAATACACAGCACCCCCTAATAGTTTAATACACAGCACCCCCCTAATAATTTAATACACAGCACCCCCCTAATAGTGTTATACACAGCACCCCCCTAATAGTGTTATACACAGCACCCCCTAATAGTTTAATACACAGCACCCCCTAGTAGTGTTATACACAGCACCCCCCTAATAATTTAATACACAGCACCCCCCTAATAGTTTAATACACAGCACCCCCTAATAGTTTAATACACAGCACCCCCCTAATAATTTAATACACAGCACCCCCTAATAGTTTAATACACAGCAACCCCTAATAGTTTAATACACAGCACCCCCCTAATAATTTAATACACAGCACCCCCTAATAGTTTAATACACAGCACCCCCCTAGTAGAGTTATACACAGCACCCCCCTAATAATTTAATACACAGCAGCCCCCTAATAGTTTAATACACAGCACCCCCCTAATAGTTTAATACACAGCACCCCCCTAATAGTGTTATACACAACACCCCCCTAATAGTGTTATACACAGCACCCCCTAATAGTTTAATACACAGCACCCCAATAATAGTGTTATACACAGCACCCCCCTAATAGTTTAATACACAGCACCCCCTAATAGTGTTATACACAGCACCCCCCTAATAGTGTTATACACAGAACCCCCCTAATAGTGTTATACACAGCACCCCCCTAATAGTTTAATACACAGCACCCCCCTAATAGTGTTATACACAGCACCCCCCTAATAGTGTTATACACAGCACCCCCCTAATAGTTTAATACACAGCACCCCCTAATAGTGTTATACACAGCACCCCCCTAATAGTGTTATACACAGCACCCCCCTAATTGTGTTATACACAGCACCCCCCTAATAGTTTAATACGCAGCACCCCCCTAATAGTGTTATACACAGCACCCCCCTAATAGTGTTATACACAGCACCCCCCTAATAGTTTAATACACAGCACCCCCCTAATAGTTTAATACACAGCACCCCCCTAATAGTGTTATACACAGAACCCCCCTAATAGTTTAATACACAGCACCCCCTTAATAGTTTAATACACAGCACCCCCCTAATAGTTTAATACACAGCACCCCCTTAATAATTTAATACACAGCACCCCCCTAATAGTGTTATACACAGCACCCACCTAATAGTTTAATACACAGCACCCCCCTAATAATTTAATACACAGCACCCCCTAATAGTGTTATACACAGCAGCCCCCTAATAGTTTAATACACAGCACCCCCCTAATAGTTTAATACACAGCACCCCCCTAATAAATTAATACACAGCACCCCCTAATAGTGTTATACACAGCATCCCCCTAATAGTTGAATACACAGCACCCCCCTAATAGTTTAATACACAGCACCCCCTAATAGTTTAATACACAGCACCCCCTAATAGTGTTATACACAGCACCCCCCTAATAGTGTTATACACAGCACCCACCTAATAGTTTAATACACAGCACCCCCCTAATAGTGTTATACACAGCACCCCCCTAATAGTGTTATACACAGCACCCCCCTAATAGTTTAATACACAGCACCCCCCTAATAGTGTTATACACAGCACCCCCCTAATAGTGTTATACACAGCACCCCCCTAATAGTTTAATACACAGCACCCCCCCTAATAGTTTAATACAGAGCACCCCCCTAATAATTTAATACACAGCACCCCCCTAATAGTGTTATACACAGCACCCCCCTAATAGTGTTATACACAGCACCCCCCTAATAGTTTAATACACAGCACCCCCCTAGTAGTGTTATACACAGCACCCCCCTAATAATTTAATACACAGCACCCCCCTAATAGTTTAATACACAGCACCCCCTAATAGTTTAATACACAGCACCCCCCTAATAATTTAATACACAGCACCCCCTAATAGTTTAATACACAGCACCCCCCTAATAGTTTAATACACAGCACCCCCCTAATAGTTTAATACACAGCACCCCCCTAATAGTGTTATACACAGCACCCCCCTAATAGTGTTATACACAGCACCCCCCTAATAGTTTAATACACAGCACCCCCCTAATAGTTTAATACAGAGCACCCCCCTAATAATTTAATACACCAGCACCCCCCTAATAGTGTTATACACAGCACCCCCCTAATAGTGTTATACACAGCACCCCCCTAATAGTTTAATACACAGCACCCCCCTAGTAGTGTTATACACAGCACCCCCCTAATAATTTAATACACAGCACCCCCCTAATAGTTTAATACACAGCACCCCCTAATAGTTTAATACACAGCACCCCCCTAATAATTTAATACACAGCACCCCCTAATAGTTTAATACACAGCACCCCCTAATAGTTTAATACACAGCACCCCCCTAATAATTTAATACACAGCACCCCCCTAATAGTGTTATACACAGCACCCCCCTAATAGTGTTATACACAGCACCCCCTAATAGTTTAATACACAGCACCCCCCTAGTAGTGTTATACACAGCACCCCCCTAATAATTTAATACACAGCACCCCCTAATAGTTTAATACACAGCACCCCCTAATAGTTTAATACACAGCACCCCCCTAATAATTTAATACACAGCACCCCCTAATAGTTTAATACACAGCACCCCCTAATAGTTTAATACACAGCACCCCCCTAATAATTTAATACACAGCACCCCCTAATAGTTTTAATACACAGCACCCCCCTAGTAGTGTTATACACAGCACCCCCCTAATAATTTAATACACAGCAGCCCCCTAATAGTTTAATACACAGCACCCCCCTAATAGTTTAATACACAGCACCCCCCTAATAGTGTTATACACAACACCCCCCTAATAGTGTTATACACAGCACCCCCTAATAGTTTAATACACAGCACCCCCAATAATAGTGTTATACACAGCACCCCCCTAATAGTTTAATACACAGCACCCCCTAATAGTGTTATACACAGCACCCCCCTAATAGTGTTATACACAGAACCCCCCTAATAGTGTTATACACAGCACCCCCCTAATAGTTTAATACACAGCACCCCCCTAATAGTGTTATACACAGCACCCCCCTAATAGTGTTATACACAGCACCCCCCTAATAGTTTAATACACAGCACCCCCTAATAGTGTTATACACAGCACCCCCCTAATAGTGTTATACACAGCACCCCCCTAATTGTGTTATACACAGCACCCCCCTAATAGATTAATACACAGCACCCCCCTAATAGTGTTATACACAGCACCCCCCTAATAGTTTAATACACAGCACCCCCCTAATAGTTTAATACACAACACCCCCCTAATAATTTAATACACAGCACCCCCTAATACTGTTATACACAGCACTCCCCTAATAGTGTTATACACAGAACCCCCCTAATAATTTAATACACAGCACCCCAATAATAGTGTTATACACAGCACCCCTCTAATAGTTTAATACACAGCACCCCAATAATAGTGTTATACACAGCACCCCCATAATAGTTTCATACACAGCACCCCCCTAATAGTGTTATACACAGCACCCCCCTAATAGTGTTATACACAGCACCCCCCTAATAGTTTAATACACAGCATTCCAATAATAGTGTTATACACAGCACCCCCCTAATAATTTAATACACAGCACCCCCCTAATACTGTTATACACAGCACCCCCCTAATAGTGTTATACACAGCACCCCCTAATAATTTAATACACAGCACCTCCCTAATAGTTTAATACACAGCACCCCCCTAATAATTTAATACACAGCACCTTCCTAATAGTGTTATACACAGCACCCCCCTAAATAGTGTTATACACAGCACCTCCCTAATAGTGTTATACACAGCACCCCCCTAATAGTTTAATACACAGCACCCCCCTAATAGTGTTATACACAGCATCCCCCTAATACTTTAATACACAGCACCCCCCTAATAGTTTAATACACAGCACCCCCTAATAGTTTAATACACAGAACCCCTAATAGTGTTATAAACAGCACCCCCCTAATAATTTAATACACAGGCACCCCCTAACAGTGTTATACACAGCACCACCCCTATTAGTGTTATACACATCACCCCCCCTAATAGTGTTATACACAGCACCCTCCTAATATTTTAATACACAGCGCCCCCCCTAATAGTTTAATACACAGCACCCCCCCTAATAGTTTAATACACAGCACCCCCTAATAGTTTAATACACAGCACCCCCCTAATAATTTAATACACAGCACCACCCTAATAGTTTAATACACAGCACCCCCCTAGTAGTGTTATACACAGCACCCCCCTAATAATTTAATACACAGCACCCCCCTAATAGTTTAATACACAGCACCCCCTAATAGTTTAATACACAGCACCCCCCTAATAGTTTAATACACAGCACCCCCCTAATAATTTAATACACAGCACCCCCCTAATAGTGTTATACACAGCACCCCCCTAATAGTTTAATACACAGCACCCCCTAATAATTTAATACACAGCACCCCCCTAATAGTTTAATACACAGCACCCCCGCTAATAGTGTTATACACAGCACCCCCCTAATAGTGTTATACACAGCACCCCCCTAATAGTGTTATACACAGCACCTCCCTGATAATTTAATACACAGCACCCCCCTAATAGTGTTATACACAGCACCTCCCTAATAGTGTTATACACAGCACCCCGCTAATAGTTTAATACACAGCACCCCCCTAATAATTTAATACACAGCACCCCCTAATAGTGTTATACACAGCACCCCACTAATAGTGTTATACACAGCACCCCCTAAAAGTTTAATACACAGCACCCCCCTAATAGTGTTATACACAACACCCCCCTAATAGTGTTATACACAGCACCCCCCTAATAGTTTAATAAACAGCACCCCCCTAATAGTGTTATACACAGCACCCCCCTAATTGTTTAATACACAGCACCCCCCTAATAGTTTAATACACAGCACCCCCCTAATAATTTAATACACAGCACCCCCCTAATAGTGTTATACACAGCACCCCCCTAATAGTGTTATACACAGCACCCCCCTAATAGTGTTATACACAGCACCCCCTAATAGTTTAATACACAGCACCCCCCCTAATAGTTTAATACACAGCACCCCCTAATAATTTAATACACAGCACCCCCCTAATAGTGTTATACACAGCACCCCCCCTAATAGTTTAATACACAGCACCCCCCTAATAATTTAATACACAGCACCCCCCTAATAGTTTAATACACAGAACCCAACTAATAGTTTAATACACAGCACCCCCCTAATAGTTTAATACACAGCACCACCTAATAGTGTTATACACAGCACCCCCCTAATAGTTTAATACACAGCACCCCCCTAATAGTGTTATACACAGAACCCCCCCTAATAGTGTTATACACAGCACCCCCCTAATAGTTTAATACACAGCATTCCCCTAATAGTGTTATACACAGCATTCCCCTAATAGTGTTATACACAGCACCCCCCTAATAGTGTTATAACACAGCACCCCCCTAATAGTTTAATACACAGCACCCTCTAATAGTGTTATACACAACACCCCCCTAATAGTGTTATACACAGCACCCCCCTAATAGTTTAATACACAGCACCCCCCTAATAGTGTTATACACAGCACCCCCTAATAGTTTAATACACAGCAACCCCTAATAGTTTAATACACAACACCCCCCTAATAATTTAATACACAGCACCCCCCTAATACTGGTTATACACAGCACCCCCCTAATAGTGTTATACACAGAAACCCCCCTAATATTTTAATACACAGCACCCCAATAATAGTGTTATACACAGCACCCCCCTAATAGTTTAATACACAGCACCCCCCCTAATAGTTTAATACACAGCACCCCCTAATAGTGTTATACACAGCACCCCCCCTAATAGTTTAATACACAGCACCCCCCTAATAGTTTAATACACAACACCCCCGTAATAATTTAATACACAGCACCCCCCTAATACTGTTATACACAGCACTCCCCTAATAGTGTTATACACAGAACCCCCCTAATAATTTAATACACAGCACCCCCAATAATAGTGTTATACACAGCACCCCTCTAATAGTTTAATACACAGCACCCCAATAATAGTGTTATACACAGCACCCCCCTAATAGCTTCATACACAGCACCCCCCTAATAGTGTTATACACAGCACCCCCCTAATAGTGTTATACACAGCACCCCCTAATAGTTTAATACACAGCATTCCAATAATAGTGTTATACACAGCACCCCCCTAATAATTTAATACACAGCACCCCCCTAATACTGTTATACACAGCACCCCCTAATAGTGTTATACACAGCACCCCCTAATAATTTAATACACAGCAACCCCCTAATAGTTTAATACACAGCACCCCCCTAATAATTTAATACACAGCACCTTCCTAATAGTGTTATACACAACACCCCCCTAATAGTGTTATACACAGCACCTCCCTAATAGTGTTATACACAGCACCCCCCTAATAGTTTAATACACAGCACCCCCTAATAGTGTTATACACAGCACCCCCCTAATACTTTAATACACAGCACCCCCCTAATAGTTTAATACACAGCACCCCCCTATTAGTTTAATACACAGAACCCCCTAATAGTGTTATAAACAGCACCCCCCTAATAATTTAATACACTGCACCCCCTAATAGTGTTATACACAGCACCCCCCCTATTAGTGTTATACACAGCACCCCCCTAATAGTGTTATACACAGCACCCCCCTAATATTTTAATACACAGCGCCCCCCTAATAGTTTAATACACAGCACCCCCCTAAAAGTTTAATACACAGCACCCCCTAATAGTTTAATACACAGCACCCCCCTAATAATTTAATACACAGCACCCCCCTAATAGTTTAATACACAGCACCCCCCTAGTAGTGTTATACACAGCACCCCCCTTATAATTTAATACACAGCACCCCCCTAATAGTTTAATACACAGCACCCCCCTAATAGTTTAATACACAGCACCCCCCCTAATAGTTTAATACACAGCACCCCCCTAATAATTTAATACACAGCACCCCCCTAATAGTGTTATACACAGCAATCCCCTAATAGTTTAATACACAGCACCCCCCTAATAATTTAATACACAGCACCCCCCTAATAGTTTAATACACAGCACCCCCCTAATAGTTTAATACACAGCACCCCCCTAATAGTTTAATACACAGCACCCCCTAATAGTGTTATACACAGCACCCCCTAATAGTGTTATACACAGCACCCCCCTAATAGTTTTAATACACAGCACCCCCCTAATAGTGTTATACACAGAACCCCCCTAATAGTGTTATACACAGCACCCCCCTAATAGTTTAATACACAGCACCCCCCTAATAGTGTTATACACAGCACCCCCCTAATAGTGTTATACACAGCACCCCCCTAATAGTGTTATAAACAGCACCTCCCTGATAATTTAATACACAGCACCCCCCTAATAGTGTTATACACAGCACCTCCCTAATAGTGTTATACACAGCACCCCCCTAATAGTTTAATACACAGCACCCCCCTAATAATTTAATACACAGCACCCCCTAATAGTGTTATACACAGCACCCCACTAATAGTGTTATACACAGCACCCCCTAAAAGTTTAATACACAGCACCCCCCTAAATAGTGTTATACACAACACCCCCCTAATAGTGTTATACACAGCACCCCCTAATAGTTTAATACACAGCACCCCCCTAATAGTGTTATACACAGCACCCCCCTAATAGTTTAATATACAGCACCCCTAATAGTTTCTAATACACAGCACCCCCCTAATAATTTAATACACAGCACCCCCCCTAATAGTGTTATACACAGCACCCCCCTAATAGTGTTATACACAGCACCCCTAATAGTGTTATACACAGCACCTCCCTGATAATTTAATACACAGCACCCCCCTAATATTGTTATACACAGCACCCCCCTAATAGTTTAATACACAGCACACCCCCTAATAGTGTTATACACAGAACCCCCCTAATAGTGTTATACACAGCACCACCCTAATAGTTTAATACACAGCACCCCCCTAATAGTGTTATACACAGCACCCCCCTAATAGTGTTATACACAGCACCCCCCTAATAGTGTTATACACAGCAGCTCCCTGATAATTTAATACACAGCACCCCCCTAATAGTGTTATACACAGCACCTCCCTAATAGTGTTATACACAGCACCCCCCTAATAGTTTAATACACAGCACCCCCCTAATAATTTAATACACAGCACCCCCCTAATACTGTTATACACAGCACTCCCCTAATAGTGTTATACACAGAACCCCCCTAATAATTTAATACACAGCACCCCAATAATAGTGTTATACACAGCACCCCTCTAATAGTTTAATACACAGCACCCCAATAATAGTGTTATACACAGCTCCCCCTAATAGCTTCATACACAGCACCCCCCTAATAGTGTTATACACAGCACCCCCTAATAGTGTTATACACAGCACCCCCCCTAATAGATTAATACACAGCATTCCAATAATAGTGTTATACACAGCACCCCCCTAATAATTTAATACACAGCACCCCCCTAATACTGTTATACACAGCACCCCCTAATAGTGTTATACACAGCACCCCCTAATAATTTAATACACAGCAACCCCCTAATAGTTTAATACACAGCACCCCCCTAATAATTTAATACACAGCACCTTCCTAATAGTGTTATACACAACACCCCCTAATAGTGTTATACACAGCACCTCCCTAATAGTGTTATACACAGCACCCCCCTAATAGTTTAATACACAGCACCCCCTAATAGTGTTATACACAGCACCCCCCTAATACTTTAATACACAGCACCCCCCTAATAGTTTAATACACAGCACCCCCTAATAGTTTAATACACAGAACCCCCTAATAGTGTTATAAACAGCACCCCCCCTAATAATTTAATACACTGCACCCCCTAATAGTGTTATACACAGCACCCCCCCTATTAGTGTTATACACAGCACCCCCCTAATAGTGTTATACACAGCACCCCCCTAATATTTTAATACACAGCGCCCCCCTAATAGTTTAATACACAGCACCCCCCTAATAGTTTAATACACAGCACCCCCTAATAGTTTAATACACAGCACCCCCCTAATAATTTAATACACAGCACCCCCCTAATAGTTTAATACACAGCACCCCCCTAGTAGTGTTATACACAGCACCCCCCTAATAATTTAATACACAGCACCCCCCTAATAGTTTAATACACAGCACCCCCCTAATAGTTTAATACACAGCACCCCCCTAATAGTTTAATACACAGCACCCCCCTAATAATTTAATACACAGCACCCCCCCTAATAGTGTTATACACAGCAATCCCCCTAATAGTTTTAATACACAGCACCCCCTAATAATTTAATACACAGCACCCCCCCTAATAGTTTTAATACACAGCACCCCCCTAATAGTTTAATACACAGCACCCCCCTAATAGTTTAATACACAGCAACCCCCTAATAGTGTTATACACAGCACCCCCCTAATAGTGTTATACACATTAATACACAGCACCCCCCTAATAGTGTTATACACAGAACCCCCCTAATAGTGTTATACACAGCACCCCCCTAATAGTTTAATACACAGCACCCCCCTAATAGTGTTATACACAGCACCCCCCTAATAGTGTTATACACAGCACCCCCCTAATAGTGTTATAAACAGCACCTCCCTGATAATTTAATACACAGCACCCCCCTAATAGTGTTATACACAGCACCTCCCTAATAGTGTTATACACAGCACCCCCCTAATAGTTTAATACACAGCACCCCCCTAATAATTTAATACACAGCACCCCTAATAGTGTTATACACAGCACCCCACTAATAGTGTTATACACAGCACCCCCTAAAAGTTTAATACACAGCACCCCCCTAATAGTGTTATACACAACACCCCCCTAATAGTGTTATACACAGCACCCCCCTAATAGTTTAATACACAGCACCCCCCTAATAGTGTTATACAAAGCACCCCCCTAATAGTTTAATATACAGCACCCCCCTAATAGTTTAATACACAGCACCCCCCTAATAATTTAATACACAGCACCCCCTAATAGTGTTATACACAGCACCCCCCTAATAGTGTTATACACAGCACCCCCTAATAGTGTTATACACAGCACCTCCCTGATAATTTAATACACAGCACCCCCCTAATAGTGTTATACACAGCACCTCCCTAATAGTGTTATACACAGCACCCCGCTAATAGTTTAATACACAGCACCCCCCTAATAATTTAATACACAGCACCCCCTAATAGTGTTATACACAGCACCCCACTAATAGTGTTATACACAGCACCCCCTAAAAGTTTAATACACAGCACCCCCCTAATAGTGTTATACACAGCACCTCCCTAATAGTGTTATACACAGCACCCCGCTAATAGTTTAATACACAGCACCCCCCTAATAATTTAATACACAGCACCCCCTAATAGTGTTATACACAGCACCCCACTAATAGTGTTATACACAGCACCCCCTAAAAGTTTAATACACAGCACCCCCCTAATAGTGTTATACACAACACCCCCCTAATAGTGTTATACACAGCACCCCCCTAATAGTTTAATAAACAGCACCCCCCTAATAGTGTTATACACAGCACCCCCCTAATAGTTTAATACACAGCCCCCCCCTAATAGTTTAATATACAGCACCCCCCTAATAATTTAATACACAGCACCCCCCTAATAGTGTTATACACAGCACCCCCCTAATAGTGTTATACACAGCACCCCCTAATAGTGTTATACACAGCACCCCCTAATAGTTTAATACACAGCACCCCCCTAATAGTTTAATACACAGCACCCCCCTAATAATTTAATACACAGCACCCCCCTAATAGTGTTATACACAGCACCCCCCTAATAGTTTAATACACAGCACCCCCCTAATAATTTAATACACAGCACCCCCCTAATAGTTTAATACACATAACCCAACTAATAGTTTAATACACAGCACCCCCCTAATAGTTTAATACACAGCACCCCCTAATAGTGTTATACACAGCACCCCCCTAATAGTTTAATACACAGCACCCCCCTAATAGTGTTATACACAGAACCCCCCTAATAGTGTTATACACAGCACCCCCCTAATAGTTTAATACACAGCATTCCCCTAATAGTGTTATACACAGCACCCCCCTAATAGTGTTATACACAGCACCCCCCTAATAGTTTAATACACAGCACCCCCTTAATAGTTTAATACACAGCACCCCCCTAATAGTGTTATACACAGCACCCCCCTAATAGTTTAATACACAGCACCCCCCTAATAGTGTTATACACAGCACCCCCCTAATAGTGTTATACACAGCACCCCCTAATAGTTTAATACACAGCACCCCCCTAATAGTGTTATACACAGCACCCCCCTAATAGTTTAATACACTGCACCCCCTTAATAGTTTAATACACAGCACCCCCCTAATAATTTAATACACA
The DNA here is from genome assembly GCF_031893055.1 of Leptodactylus fuscus. NCBI lineage: Eukaryota > Metazoa > Chordata > Amphibia > Anura > Leptodactylidae > Leptodactylus > Leptodactylus fuscus. The sequence continues at coordinate 39,259 of NW_027439838.1, forward strand.
GCACCCCCTAATAGTGTTATACACAGCAGCCCCCTAATAGTTGAATACACAGCACCCCCCTAATAGTTTAATACACAGCACCCCCTAATAGTTTAATACACAGCACCCCCTAATAGTGTTATACACAGCACCCCCCTAATAGTGTGATACACAGCACCCACCTAATAGTTTAATACACAGCACCCCCCTAATAGTGTTATACACAGCACCCCCCTAATAGTGTTATACACAGCACCCCCCTAATAGTTTAATACGCAGCACCCCCCTAATAGTGTTATACACAGCACCCCCCTAATAGTGTTATACACAGCACCCCCCTAATAGTTTAATACACAGCACCCCCCTAATAGTTTAATACACAGCACCCCCCTAATAGTGTTATACACAGAACCCCCCTAATAGTTTAATACACAGCACCCCCTTAATAGTTTAATACACAGCACCCCCCTAATAGTTTAATACACAGCACCCCCTTAATAATTTAATACACAGCACCCCCCTAATAGTGTTATACACAGCACCCACCTAATAGTTTAATACACAGCACCCCCCTAATAATTTAATACACAGCACCCCCTAATAGTGTTATACACAGCAGCCCCCTAATAGTTTAATACACAGCACCCCCTAATAGTTTAATACACAGCACCCCCCTAATAAATTAATACACAGCACCCCCTAATAGTGTTATACACAGCATCCCCCTAATAGTTGAATACACAGCACCCCCCTAATAGTTTAATACACAGCACCCCCTAATAGTTTAATACACAGCACCCCCTAATAGTGTTATACACAGCACCCCCCTAATAGTGTTATACACAGCACCCACCTAATAGTTTAATACACAGCACCCCCCTAATAGTGTTATACACAGCACCCCCCTAATAGTGTTATACACAGCACCCCCCTAATAGTTTAATACACAGAACCCCCTAATAGTGTTATACACAGCACCCCCCTAATAGTGTTATACACAGCACCCCCCTAATAGTTTAATACACAGCACCCCCCTAATAGTTTAATACAGAGCACCCCCCTAATAATTTAATACACAGCACCCCCCTAATAGTGTTATACACAGCACCCCCCTAATAGTGTTATACACAGCACCCCCTAATAGTTTAATACACAGCACCCCCCTAGTAGTGTTATACACAGCACCCCCCTAATAATTTAATACACAGCACCCCCCTAATAGTTTAATACACAGCACCCCCTAATAGTTTAATACACAGCACCCCCCTAATAATTTAATACACAGCACCCCCTAATAGTTTAATACACAGCACCCCTAATAGTTTAATACACAGCACCCCCCTAATAATTTAATACACAGCACCCCCCTAATAGTGTTATACACAGCACCCCCCTAATAGTGTTATACACAGCACCCCCTAATAGTTTAATACACAGCACCCCCCTAGTAGTGTTATACACAGCACCCCCCTAATAATTTAATACACAGCACCCCCCTAATAGTTTAATACACAGCACCCCCTAATAGTTTAATACACAGCACCCCCCTAATAATTTAATACACAGCACCCCCTAATAGTTTAATACACAGCAACCCCTAATAGTTTAATACACAGCACCCCCCTAATAATTTAATACACAGCACCCCCTAATAGTTTAATACACAGCACCCCCCTAGTAGTGTTATACACAGCACCCCCCTAATAATTTAATACACAGCAGCCCCCTAATAGTTTAATACACAGCACCCCCCTAATAGTTTAATACACAGCACCCCCCTAATAGTGTTATACACAACACCCCCCTAATAGTGTTATACACAGCACCCCCTAATAGTTTAATACACAGCACCCCAATAATAGTGTTATACACAGCACCCCCCTAATAGTTTAATACACAGCACCCCCTAATAGTGTTATACACAGCACCCCCCTAATAGTGTTATACACAGAACCCCCCTAATAGTGTTATACACAGCACCCCCCTAATAGTTTAATACACAGCACCCCCCTAATAGTGTTATACACAGCACCCCCCTAATAGTGTTATACACAGCACCCCCCTAATAGTTTAATACACAGCACCCCCTAATAGTGTTATACACAGCACCCCCCTAATAGTGTTATACACAGCACCCCCCTAATTGTGTTATACACAGCACCCCCCTAATAGTTTAATACGCAGCACCCCCCTAATAGTGTTATACACAGCACCCCCCTAATAGTGTTATACACAGCACCCCCCTAATAGTTTAATACACAGCACCCCCCTAATAGTTTAATACACAGCACCCCCCTAATAGTGTTATACACAGAACCCCCCTAATAGTTTAATACACAGCACCCCCTTAATAGTTTAATACACAGCACCCCCCTAATAGTTTAATACACAGCACCCCCTTAATAATTTAATACACAGCACCCCCCTAATAGTGTTATACACAGCACCCACCTAATAGTTTAATACACAGCACCCCCCTAATAATTTAATACACAGCACCCCCTAATAGTGTTATACACAGCAGCCCCCTAATAGTTTAATACACAGCACCCCCCTAATAGTTTAATACACAGCACCCCCCTAATAAATTAATACACAGCACCCCCTAATAGTGTTATACACAGCATCCCCCTAATAGTTGAATACACAGCACCCCCCTAATAGTTTAATACACAGCACCCCCTAATAGTTTAATACACAGCACCCCCTAATAGTGTTATACACAGCACCCCCTAATAGTGTTATACACAGCACCCACCTAATAGTTTAATACACAGCACCCCCCTAATAGTGTTATACACAGCACCCCCCCTAATAGTGTTATACACAGCACCCCCCTAATAGTTTAATACACAGCACCCCCCTAATAGTGTTATACACAGCACCCCCCTAATAGTGTTATACACAGCACCCCCCTAATAGTTTAATACACAGCACCCCCCTAATAGTTTAATACAGAGCACCCCCCTAATAATTTAATACACAGCACCCCCCTAATAGTGTTATACACAGCACCCCCCTAATAGTGTTATACACAGCACCCCCTAATAGTTTAATACACAGCACCCCCCTAGTAGTGTTATACACAGCACCCCCCTAATAATTTAATACACAGCACCCCCCTAATAGTTTAATACACAGCACCCCCTAATAGTTTAATACACAGCACCCCCCTAATAATTTAATACACAGCACCCCCTAATAGTTTAATACACAGCACCCCCTAATAGTTTAATACACAGCACCCCCCTAATAATTTAATACACAGCACCCCCCTAATAGTGTTATACACAGCACCCCCCTAATAGTGTTATACACAGCACCCCCTAATAGTTTAATACACAGCACCCCCCTAGTAGTGTTATACACAGCACCACCCTAATAATTTAATACACAGCACCCCCCTAATAGTTTAATACACAGCACCCCCTAATAGTTTAATACACAGCACCCCCCTAATAATTTAATACACAGCACCCCCTAATAGTTTAATACACAGCAACCCCTAATAGTTTAATACACAGCACCCCCCTAATAATTTAATACACAGCACCCCCTAATAGTTTAATACACAGCACCCCCCTAATAGTGTTATACACAGCACCCCCCTAATAATTTAATACACAGCAGCCCCCTAATAGTTTAATACACAGCACCCCCCTAATAGTTTAATACACAGCACCCCCCTAATAGTGTTATACACAACACCCCCCTAATAGTGTTATACACAGCACCCCCTAATAGTTTAATACACAGCACCCCAATAATAGTGTTATACACAGCACCCCCCTAATAGTTTAATACACAGCACCCCCTAATAGTGTTATACACAGCACCCCCTAATAGTGTTATACACAGAACCCCCCTAATAGTGTTATACACAGCACCCCCCTAATAGTTTAATACACAGCACCCCCCTAATAGTGTTATACACAGCACCCCCATAATACACAGCACCCCCCTAATAGTGTTATACACAGA
>NW_027439839.1:2500-7500 GCF_031893055.1 Leptodactylus fuscus
CCGTCATCGCCAAGGCGGTCAGGCCGGGTGGCGGGGGTGATCTTCCGTTCCGGCGGGCGCCGGTTCGGGTCTTACGGAGGTGCGGAGGTCAACCTGTGCTCTCGGGCGTCGGGCCTCCCGAAGAGCCGGGGCTCGGGCGCGGAGCCCGGCCCGGATTCGGCGAGGAACCCTTTCGTTCGTAGGGGACGCCGGTTTTCTGACACCTCGGGGGTCGGACGGGGCGAAGGCAAACTCTCTCTCGCCGATGTCCTGGGTCTGCCGCGGGCGCCCGCCCTGGGCGGGTGGCGCCGCGCCGGCCTTAAGCTTTTCCGCTACGCCGCTCGGAGCTGAAGGGAAGGAAAGACCCCGCGCCTTAGCCGGCGCGGACCCCCTAGGTCCGGCCGAGCGAGGGTCCCTTCCCGCCGGGTCGGCGGCCGTCAGATCGATCGGTGGGTGACCCGCGGGTGACGGGTGACTCGTCCGAGGCTTGCCACGCGACGCGGAGGGGGCTTGTCTCGCAACCGGCGCGTCCTCGCTCTTTTCGCCCCCAGCGGAGATCCACTATCGGCGGCGTGAGAGCTGAGGTCGCAGGGACTTTGTCGGAGACGGATGTCCGAGGCCCTGGTACTCCGACTTTTGGTAAGCTAATTGACACGACCCGCTGTCTCGGACACGGTTCTTGACGGGGGTGTTCAAAAGTATGTCACAGAGAGAGTGTCACCTGTCCATTACATGAAGACCAACTACTCAAAGTGTCCGACTTTGTGGAACTCCGGCCCGGATCCGGCCGTCAAATTCAACCTCATTCCGGTAGTGCCTTTTCCGCTCCGAGGCCTCCTCCGGGGCCGTCCGACGCCCGGTTCCACGGCGGGACCCCCGACACCGACTCGAGGTGGTACCCCTTTTTGCCGCCGAGGTGCGCCGCCGCCGGCGTGAGGACGCCGCTCCCCGGTGTGAAAAACGGCCGCCGGAGGAATTTTGAAAGTGAAAATTTGGCAAAAGTGTCGACGGAAGTGCCAACCGCGCCGGCGGGGGAGGCGCCCGTCGCCTCGCCCGGGATGGCGGCACCGGCGCCGGGTCGCCGCGCCTGCCAGCGGCCGCTAGTCTCCCCGGACGCCCGGGGATTTCCCTTCCGCTCCCAGCGGCCGCAGTTCTCCTTCTGGTCCGCCTGGCGGCTGCCTCCGCCGGCTGCCAATCATCTCTCCCCGGCCGCCCGGGGGATTTCCCTTCTGCGCGCCTGTCAGCTCCTGCAATCATCTCTCCCCGGCCGCCAAGGGGGATTTCCCTTCTGCGCGCCTGGCAGCTCCTGCAATCATCTCTCCCCGGCCGCCGGGGGATCTCGTTAAGGTCCGTGTTTCGTGGGGTTTTATTTCAAAGTTTGTCTTTTTTTTCCCCAAAGTGTCTAAGAGCCGATCGGCTCAGCGGGGGGCGCCCGTCGCCTCGCCCGGGATGGCGGCACCGGCGCCGGGTCGCCGTGCCTGCCAGCGGCCGCTCGGGGGATTTCCCTTCTGCGCGCCTGTCAGCTCCTGCCAATCATCTCTCCCCGGCCGCCCGGGGGATCTCTTATGGTCCGTGTTTTATGGGGTTTTTTTTTTGTGCGTTTGACCTTTTTTTTCCCCCAAAGCGTCTAAGTGCCGATCGGCTCGGCGGGAGGCGCCCGCCTGAAAACTGCGGCTTGCCACGCGACCTGAAGAGGCTTGTCACGCAACCCGGGGGGCGGTGCCCTCGCTCTGCCTCCCCCCGCGGGGATCCGCCGTCGGCGGCCTGTGAGCAGAGTTCACTGGACTTTGTCAGAGTCGGGTGTCCGATCCCCTGGTACTCTGACTTTTGGTAGCTAATTGACAGGACTCGCTGTCTCGGACACGGTTCTTGACGGGGGTGTTCAAAAGTAGGTCACAGAGAGAGTGTCACCTGTCCCATTACATGAAGACCAACCACTCAAAGTGTCCGACTTTGTGGAACTCCGGCCCGGATCCGGCCGTCAAATTCAACCTCATTCCGGTAGTGCCTTTTCCGCTCCGAGGCCTCCTCCGGGCCGTCCGACGCCCGGTTCCACGGCGGGACCCCCGACACCGACTCGAGGAGGTACCCCTTTTTGCCGGCCGAGGTGCGCCGCCGCCGGCGTGAGGACGCCGCTCCCGGGTGTGAAAAACGGCCGCCGGAGGAATTTTGAAAGTTGAAAATTTGGCAAAGTGTCGACGGAAGTGCCAACCGCGCCGGCGGGGAGGCGCCCGTCGCCTCGCCCGGGATGGCGGCACCGGCGCCGGGTCGCCGCGCCTGCCGCGGCCGCTAGTCTCCCCGGACGCCCGGGGGATTTCCCTTCCGCTCCCAGCGGCCGCAGTTCTCCTTCCGGTCCGCCTGGCGGCTGCCTCCGCCGGCTGCCAATCATCTCTCCGGATTTCCCTTCTGCGCGCCTGTCAGCTCCTGCAAATCCTCTCTCCCCGGCCGCTCGGGGAGGCGGGATCTCGCCCTCTGGTAGACGCTAGCAGCCTGCCACCTGCTAGGGACTCGGCCTCTGGCATTTACCCAGGCTCCGGCAGCCCTGGGTCGGCCTGGCTTTTCCCAGCCGCCTGGGACGATCTCTCCCTCTGTCCTGGAACCCTGGGCCGGCCTGCCGCCTCAGGCTTAGCCCCCTGGGTCGCCTGGAAGTGGCGCCGCCTTGTGGACGAGCCGGGAGAGCCGCTCTCCGTTGCCATCCGGTGGATTTTTAGCAAATTGCAGCTTTCCATAGCAAATTGCAGCCTTCCACCTGCTAGGGACTTAGCCTCCGGCATGTACCCAGGCTCTGGTAGCCCTGGGTAGGCCTGGCTTTCCAGCCGCCTGGGACAAATCTCTCCCTCTCTCCTGGAACCCTGGGCCAGCCTGCCGCCTCAGGCTTAGCCCCCTGGGTCGCTGGAAGTGGTGCCCTCTTGGTAGACACTTAGCAGAATGCAGCCTGCCACCTGCTAGGGACTTAGCCTCTGGCTTTACCCAGGCTCGGGTAGCCCTGGGTCGGCCTGGCCTTTCCCAGCCGCCTGGGACAATCTCTCCCTCTCTCCTGGAACCCTGGGCCGGCCTGCCGCCTCAGGCTTAGCCCCCTGGGTCGCCTGGAAGTGGCGCCGCCTTGTGGACGAGCCGGGGAGAGCCGCTCTCCGTTGCCATCCGGTGGATTTTTAGCAAATTGCAGCTTTCCATAGCAAATTGCAGCCTTCCCACCTGCTAGGGACTTAGCCTCCGGCATGTACCCAGGCTCGGGTAGCCTGGGTAGGCCTGGCTTTCCCAGCCGCCTGGGACGATCTCTCCTTCTTCTCCTGGAACCCTGGGCCAGCCTGCCGCCTCAGGCTTAGCCCCCTGGGTTGCCTGGAAGTGGTGCCCTCTTGGTAGACACTTAGCAGAATGCAGCTGCCACCTGCTAGGGACTGAGCCTCCGGCATTTACCCAGGCTCGGGTAGCCCTGGGTAGGCCTGGCTCTCCCAGCCGCCTGGGACAATCTCTCCCTCTCTCCTGAACCCTGGGCCAGCCTGCCGCCTCAGGCTCGCCCCCCTGGGTCTCCTGGAAGTGGCGCCGCCTTGTGGACGAGCCGGGGAGAGCGGCTCTCGTTGCCATCCGGTGGATTTTTAGCAGAATGCAGCCTGCAACCTGAATGCTGGCGCCGCCTTGTGGACAAGCCGGGGAGCGCGCCTCTCCGTTGCCATCCGGTGGATTTTTAGCAGATTGCAGCCTTCCACCTGCTAGGGACTTAGCCTCCGGCGTTACCCAGGCTCGGGTAGCCCTGGGTAGGCCTGGCTTTCCCAGCCGCCTGGGACAATCTCTCCCTCTCTCCTGGAACCCTGGCCTGCCTGCCGCCTCAGGCTTAGCCCCCTGGGTTGCCTGGAAGTGGTGCCCTCTTGGTAGACACTTAGCAGAATGCAGCCTGCCACCTGCTAGGGACTGAGCCTCCGGCATTACCCAGGCTCGGGTAGCCCTGGGTAGGCCTGGCTTTCCCAGCCGCCTGGGACAATCTCTCCCTCTCTCCTGGAACCCTGGGCCTGCCTGCCGCCTCAGGCTTAGCCCCCTGGGTTGCCTGGAAGTGGTGCCCTCTTGGTAGACACTTAGCAGAATGCAGCCTGCCACCTGCTAGGGACTGAGCCTCCGGCATTACCCAGGCTCGGGTAGCCCTGGGTAGGCCTGGCTCTCCCAGCCGCCTGGGACAATCTCTCCCTCTCTCCTGGAACCCTGGGCCAGCCTGCCGCCTCAGGCTCGCCCCCCTGGGTCTCCTGGAAGTGGCGCCGCCTTGTGGACGAGCCGGGGAGAGCGGCTCTCCGTTGCCATCCGGTGGATTTTTAGCAGAATGCAGCCTGCAACCTGAATGCTGGCGCCGCCTTGTGGACAAGCCGGGGAGCGCGCCCTCTCCGTTGCCATCCGGTGGATTTTTAGCAGATTGCAGCCTTCCACCTGCTAGGGACTTAGCCTCCGGCGTTACCCAGGCTCGGGTAGCCCTGGGTAGGCCTGGCTTTCCCAGCCGCCTGGGACAATCTCTCCCTCTCTCCTGGAACCCTGGGCCTGCCTGCCGCCTCAGGCTTAGCCCCCTGGGTTGCCTGGAAGTGGTGCCCTCTTGGTAGACACTTAGCAGAATGCAGCCTGCCACCTGCTAGGGACTGAGCCTCCGGCATTACCCAGGCTCGGGTAGCCCTGGGTAGGCCTGGCTCTCCCAGCCGCCTGGGACAATCTCTCCCTCTCTCCTGAACCCTGGGCCAGCCTGCCGCCTCAGGCTCGCCCCCCTGGGTCTCCTGGAAGTGGCGCCGCCTTGTGGACGAGCCGGGGAGAGCGGCTCTCCGTTGCCATCCGGTGGATTTTTAGCAGAATGCAGCCTGCAACCTGAATGCTGGCGCCGCCTTGTGGACAAGCCGGGGAGCGCGCCTCTCCGTTGCCATCCGGTGGATTTTTAGCAGATTGCAGCCTTCCACCTGCTAGGGACTTAGCCTCCGGCGTTACCCAGGCTCGGGTAGCCCTGGGTAGGCCTGGCTTTCCCAGCCGCCTGGGACAATCTCTCCCTCTCTCCT
>NW_027439839.1:20000-35000 GCF_031893055.1 Leptodactylus fuscus
CCTCGCTCTGCCTCCCCCCCGCGGGGATCCGCCGTCGGCGGCCTGTGAGCAGAGTTCACTGGGACTTTGTCAGAGTCGGGTGTCCGATCCCCTGGTACTCTGACTTTTGGTAAGCTAATTGACAGGACTCGCTGTCTCGGACACGGTTCTTGACGGGGGTGTTCAAAAGTAGGTCACAGAGAGAGTGTCACCTGTCCCATTACATGAAGACCAACCACTCAAAGTGTCCGACTTTGTGGAACTCCGGCCCGGATCCGGCCGTCAAATTCAACCTCATTCCGGTAGTGCCTTTTCCGCTCCGAGGCCTCCTCCGGGGCCGTCCGACGCCCGGTTCCACGGCGGGACCCCCGACACCGACTCGAGGAGGTACCCCTTTTTGCCGGCCGAGGTGCGCCGCCGCCGGCGTGAGGACGCCGCTCCCCGGTGTGAAAAACGGCCGCCGGAGGAATTTTGAAAGTTGAAAATTTGGCAAAGTGTCGACGGAAGTGCCAACCGCGCCGGCGGGGAGGCGCCCGTCGCCTCGCCCGGGATGGCGGCACCGGCGCCGGGTCGCCGCGCCTGCCGCGGCCGCTAGTCTCCCCGGACGCCCGGGGGATTTCCCTTCCGCTCCCAGCGGCCGCAGTTCTCCTTCCGGTCCGCCTGGCGGCTGCCTCCGCCGGCTGCCAATCATCTCTCCGGATTTCCCTTCTGCGCGCCTGTCAGCTCCTGCAAATCCTCTCTCCCCGGCCGCTCGGGGAGGCGGGATCTCGCCCTCTGGTAGACGCTAGCAGCCTGCCACCTGCTAGGGACTCGGCCTCTGGCATTACCCAGGCTCCGGCAGCCCTGGGTCGGCCTGGCTTTTCCCAGCCGCCTGGGACGATCTCTCCCTCTGTCCTGGAACCCTGGGCCGGCCTGCCGCCTCAGGCTTAGCCCCCTGGGTCGCCTGGAAGTGGCGCCGCCTTGTGGACGAGCCGGGGAGAGCCGCTCTCCGTTGCCATCCGGTGGATTTTTAGCAAATTGCAGCTTTCCATAGCAAATTGCAGCCTTCCACCTGCTAGGGACTTAGCCTCCGGCATGTACCCAGGCTCTGGTAGCCCTGGGTAGGCCTGGCTTTCCCAGCCGCCTGGGACAAATCTCTCCCTCTCTCCTGGAACCCTGGGCCAGCCTGCCGCCTCAGGCTTAGCCCCCTGGGTCGCCTGGAAGTGGTGCCCTCTTGGTAGACACTTAGCAGAATGCAGCCTGCCACCTGCTAGGGACTTAGCCTCTGGCTTTACCCAGGCTCGGGTAGCCCTGGGTCGGCCTGGCTTTCCCAGCCGCCTGGGACAATCTCTCCCTCTCTCCTGGAACCCTGGGCCGGCCTGCCGCCTCAGGCTTAGCCCCCTGGGTCGCCTGGAAGTGGCGCCGCCTTGTGGACGAGCCGGGGAGAGCCGCTCTCCGTTGCCATCCGGTGGATTTTTAGCAAATTGCAGCTTTCCATAGCAAATTGCAGCCTTCCACCTGCTAGGGACTTAGCCTCCGGCATGTACCCAGGCTCGGGTAGCCCTGGGTAGGCCTGGCTTTCCCAGCCGCCTGGGACGATCTCTCCTTCTTCTCCTGGAACCCTGGGCCAGCCTGCCGCCTCAGGCTTAGCCCCCTGGGTTGCCTGGAAGTGGTGCCCTCTTGGTAGACACTTAGCAGAATGCAGCCTGCCACCTGCTAGGGACTTAGCCTCTGGCTTTACCCAGGCTCGGGTAGCCCTGGGTCGGCCTGGCTTTCCCAGCCGCCTGGGACAATCTCTCCCTCTCTCCTGGAACCCTGGGCCGGCCTGCCGCCTCAGGCTTAGCCCCCTGGGTCGCCTGGAAGTGGCGCCGCCTTGTGGACGAGCCGGGGAGAGCCGCTCTCCGTTGCCATCCGGTGGATTTTTAGCAAATTGCAGCTTTCCATAGCAAATTGCAGCCTTCCACCTGCTAGGGACTTAGCCTCCGGCATGTACCCAGGCTCGGGTGGCCCTGGGTAGGCCTGGCTTTCCCAGCCGCCTGGGTCAATCTCTCCCTCTCTCCTGGAACCCTGGGCCAGCCTGCCGCCTCAGGCTTAGCCCCCTGGGTCTCCTGGAAGTGTCGCCCTCTGGTAGACACTTAGCAGAATTCAGCCTGCCGCCTGCTAGGGACTCAGCCTCCGGCATGTACCCAGGCTCGGGTAGCCCTGGCTTTCCCAGCCGCCTGGGACAATCTCTCCCTCTCTCCTGGAACCCTGGGCCAGCCTGCCGCCTCAGGCTTAGCCCCCTGGGTCGCCTGGAAGTGGTGCCCTCTCGGTAGACACTTGGCAGCATGCAGCCTGCCACCTGCTAGGGACTTAGCCTCTGGCTTTACCCAGGCTCGGGTAGCCCTGGGTCGGCCTGGCTTTCCCAGCCGCCTGGGACGATCTCTCCCTCTCTCTCCTGGAACCCTGGGCCGGCCTGCCGCCTCAGGCTTAGCCCCCTGGGTCGCCTGGAAGTGGCGCCGCCTTGTGGACGAGCCGGGGAGAGCGGCTCTCCGTTGCCATCCGGTGGATTTTTAGCAGAATGCAGCCTGCAACCCGAGTGCTGGCGCCGCCTTGTGGACGAGCCGGGGACTGCGGCTCTCCGTTGCCATCCGGTGGATTTTTAGCAGATTGCAGCCTTCCACCTGCTAGGGACTTAGCCTCCGGCATGTGCCCAGGCTCGGGTAGCCCTGGGTAGGCCTGGCTTTCCCAGCCGCCTGGGACGATCTCTCCCTCTTCTCCTGGAACCCTGGGCCAGCCTGCCGCCTCAGGCTTAGCCCCCTGGGTTGCCTGGAAGTGGTGCCCTCTCGGTAGACACTTAGCAGAACGCAGCCTGCCGCCTGCTAGGGACTTATCCTCTGGCTTTACCCAGGCTGGGGTGGCCCTGGGTCGGCCTGGCTTTTTTCCCAGCCGCCTGGGACAATCTCTCCCTCTCTCCATGAACCCTGGGCCGGCCTGCCGCCTCAGACTTCCCCTTCCGCTCCGAGCGGCCGCAGTTCTCGTTCTGGTCCGCCTGGCAGCTACCTCCGCCGGCTGCCAATCATCTCTCTCTCTCTCTCCCCCCGGCCGCCCGGGGGAACTTCCCTTCTGCGCGCGCCTGGCAGCTACCTCCGCCTGCCAATCATCTCTCCCCCGGCCCTCCCGGGGGACCTCCCTTCTGCGCCGGCCGGCCGGCCGGCCGGCTGCAGTTCTCACTGGTCCGTGTTGTATGGGGTTTATTAAAATGTCGGTCTTTTTCCCCCAAAGTGTCTAAAAGTGCCGATCGGCTCGGCGGGAGGCGCCCGTCGCCTCCCCCGGGATGGCGGCACCGGCGCCCTCTCGCCGTACCTGCCAGCGGCCGCTCGTCTCCCCTGGCCCGCGCCGGGGGATTTCCCTTCTGCTCGGAGCGGCCGCAGTTCTCCTTCTGGTCCGCCTGGCGGCTGCCTCCGCCTGCTGCCAATCATCTCTCCCCGGCCGCACAGGGGGACTTCCCTTCTGCGCGCCTGGCAGCTCCTGCCAATCATCTCTCCCCGGCCGCCCGGGGGATCTCACCGAGGTCCGTGTTTCGTGGGGTTTTATTTCAAAGTTTGCCTTTTTTATTTTTTATTTTTTTCCCCAAAGTGTCCGAGAGCCGATCGGCTCAGCGGGGGGCGCCCGTCGCCTCGCCCGGGATGGCGGCACCGGCGCCCTCTCGCCGTACCTGCCAGCGGCCGCTCGTCTCCCCTGGCCCGCCCGGGGGATTTCCCTTCTGCTCGGAGCGGCCGCAGTTCTCATTCTAGCGCGCAGGGCAGCTCCTGCCAATCATCTCTCCCTTCCGCGACCAGCCGGAAGCGGTTCTCATTGGTCCGTGTTTCGTTGGTTATTTATTTTTCAAAGTTTGACTTTTTCTTTTTTTTTTCCCCAAAAGTGTCTAAAAGTGCCGATTGGCTCGGCGGGAAGCGCCCGCCTGAAAACCGAGGCTTGCCACGCGACCTAAAGAGGCTTGTCTCGCAACCCGGGGGGGCGGTGCCCTCGCTCTGCCTCCCCCCCGCAGGGATCCGCCGTCGGCGGCCTGTCAGCAGAGTTCACTGGGACTTTGTCAGAGTCGGGTGTCCGATGCCCTGGTACTCTGACTTTTGGTAAGCTAATTGACAGCACACGCTGTCTCGGACACGGTTCTTGACGGGGGTGTTCAAAAGTAGGTCACAGAGAGAGTGTCACCTGTCCCATTACATGAAGACCAACCACTCAAAGTGTCCGACTTTGTGGAACTCCGGCCCGGATCCGGCCGTCAAATTCAACCTCATTCCGGTAGTGCCTTTTCGGCTCCGAGGCCTCCTCCGGGGCCGTCCGACGCCCGGTTCCACGGCGGGACCCCCGACACCGACTCGAGGTGGTACCCCTTCGTGCCGGCCGAGGCGCGCCGCCGCCGGCGTGAGGGCGCCGCTCCCCGGAGTGAAACACGGCCGCCGGAGGAATTTTGAAAGTTGAAAATTTGACTAAGTGTCGACGGAAGTGCCATATGCGCCGGGCGGGAGGCGCCCGTCGCCTCGCCCGGGATGGCGGCGCCGGCGCCGGCTCGCCGCGCCTGCCAGAGGCCGCTCGTCTCCCCGGAGGCCCGGGGGATTTCCCTTCTGCTCGGAGCGGCCGCAGTTCTCCTTCTGGTCCGCCTGGCAGCTACCTCCGCCGGCTGCCAATCATCTCTCTCCCCGGCCCGGGGGGGACGACTCTCCCTTCTGCGCGTGCGCGCCTGTCAGCTCCTGCAAATCGTCTCTCCCGCCGCCCGCCGAGGGTGACTTCCCTTCTGCGCGTGCGCGCCTGTCAGCTCCTGCCAATCATCTCTCCTCTCTCCCCGCGGCCGCCCGGGGACTTTCCCTTCTGCGCGCGCGCGTGCGCGCCTGTCAGCTCCTGCAAATCGTCTCTCCCCCCGGCCGCCAAGGGGGATTTCCCTTCTGCGTGCGCGCCTGTCAGCTCCTGCAAATCCTCTCTCCCCGGCCGCTCGGGGAGGCGGGATCTCGCCCTCTGGTAGACGCTAGCAGCCTGCCACCTGCTAGGGACTCGGCCTCCGGCATTACCCAGGCAACGGCAGCCCTGGGTCGGCCTGGCTTTTTCCCAGCCGCCCGGGACGATCTCTCCCTCTCTCCTGGAACCCTGGGCCGGCCTGCCGCCCTCAGGCTTAGCCCCCTGGGTCGCCCGGAAGTGGCGCCGCCTTGTGGACGAGCCGGGGAGAGCGGCTCTACGTTGCCATCCGGTGGATTTTTAGCAAATTGCAGCTTTCCATAGCAAATTGCAGCTTTCCATAGCAAATTGCAGCTTTCCACCTGCTAGGGACTTATCCTCTGGCTTTACCCAGGCTGGGGTGGCCCTGGGTCGGCCTGGCTTTTTTCCCAGCCGCCTGGGACGATCTCTCCCTCTCTCCTGGAACCCCGGGCCGGCCTGCCGCCCTCAGGCTTAGCCCCCTGGGTCTCCTGGAAGTGTCTCCCTCTGGAAGTCACTTAGCAGAACGCAGCCTACCGCCTTGCTAGGGACTTAGCCTCTGGCTTTACCCAGGCTAGGGTAGCCCTGGGTCGGCCTGGCTTTTTTCCCAGCCGCCCGGGACGATCTCTCCCTCTCTCCTGGAACCCTGGGCCGGCCTGCCGCCCTCAGGCTTAGCCCCCTGGGTCGCCTGGAAGTGGCGCCGCCTTGTGGACGAGCCGGGGAGAGCGGCTCTCCGTTGCCATCCGGTGGATTTTTAGCAGAATGCAGCCTGCAACCCGAGTGCTGGCGCCGCCTTGTGGACGAGCCGGGGACCGCGGCTCTCCGTTGCCATCCGGTGGATTTTTAGCAGAATGCAGCCTTCCACCTGCTAGGGACTTAGCCTCCGGCATGTATCCAGGCTCGGGTAGCCCTGGGTAGGCCTGGCTTTCCCAGCCGCCTGGGACAATCTCTCCCTCTCTCCTGGAGCCCATGGCCGGCCTGCCGCCCTCAGGCTTAGCCCCCTGGGTTTCCTGGAAGCGTCTACCTCTGGTAGACACTTAGCAGAATGCAGCCTTCCACCTGCTAGGGACTTAGCCTCCGGCATGTACCCAGGCTCGGGTAGCCCTGGGTAGGCCTGGCTTTCCCAGCCGCCTGGGACGATCTCTCCCTCTCTCCTGGAACCCTGGGCCGGCCTGCCGCCCTCAGGCTTAGCCCCCTGGGTCGCCTGGAAGTGGCGCCGCCTTGTGGACAAGCGGGGGAGAGCGGCTCTCCGTTGCCATCCGGTGGATTTTTAGCAGAATGCAGCCTGCAACCCGAGTGCTGGCGCCGCCTTGTGGACGAGCCGGGGACCGCGGCTCTCCGTTGCCATCCGGTGGATTTTTAGCAGATTGCAGCCTTCCACCTGCTAGGGACTTAGCCTCCGGCATGTACCCAGGCTCGGGTAGCCCTGGGTAGGCCTGGCTTTTTTCCCAGCCGCCTGGGACGAACTCTCCCTCTCTCCTGGAACCCTGGGCCGGCCTGCCGCCCTCAGGCTTAGCCCCCTGGGTCTCCTGGAAGTGTCTCCCTCTGGAAGTCACTTAGCAGAACGCAGCCTGCCGCCTGCTAGGGACTTAGCCTCTGGCTTTACCCAGGCTAGGGTAGCCCTGGGTCGGCCTGGCTTTTTTCCCAGCCGCCTGGGACGATCTCTCCCTCTCTCCTGGAACCCTGGGCCAGCCTGCCGCCTCAGGCTTAGCCCCCTGGGTTGCCTGGAAGTGGTGCCCTCTTGGTAGACACTTAGCAGATTGCAGCCTTCCACCTGCTAGGGACTTAGCCTCTGGCATTACCCAGGCTCGGGTCGGCCTGGCTGTCCCAGCCGCCTGGGACGATCTCTCCCTCTCTCCTGGAACCCTGGGCCGGCCTGCCGCCCTCAGGCTTAGCCCCCTGGGTCGCCTGGAAGTGGCGCCGCCTTGTGGACAAGCGGGGGAGAGCGGCTCTCCGTTGCCATCCGGTGGATTTTTAGCAGAATGCAGCCTGCAACCCGAGTGCTGGCGCCGCCTTGTGGACGAGCCGGGGACCGCGGCTCTCCGTTGCCATCCGGTGGATTTTTAGCAGATTGCAGCCTTCCACCTGCTAGGGACTTAGCCTCTGGCATTACCCAGGCTCGGGTAGGCCTGGCTGTCCCAGCCGCCTGGGACGATCTCTCCCTCTCTCCTGGAACCCTGGGCCGGCCTGCCACCTCAGGCTTAGCCCCCTGGGTCGCCTGGAAGTGGCGCCGCCTTGTGGGCAAGCGGGGGAGAGCGGCTCTCCGTTGCCATCCGGTGGATTTTTAGCAGAATGCAGCCTGCAACCCGAGTGCTGGCGCCGCCTTGTGGACGAGCCGGGGACTGCGGCTCTCCGTTGCCATCCGGTGGATTTTTAGCAGATTGCAGCCTTCCACCTGCTAGGGACTTAGCCTCTGGCATTACCCAGGCTCGGGTAGGCCTGGCTTTCCCAGCCGCCTGGGACCATCTCTCCCTCCCTCCTGGAACCCATGGCCAGCCTGCCGCCTCAGGCTTAGCCCCCTGGGTCTCCTGGAAGTGTCGCCCTCTGGTAGACACTTAGCAGAACGCAGCCTTCCACCTGTTAGGGACTTAGCCTCCGGCATGTACCCAGGCTCGGGTAGCCCTGGGTAGGCCTGGCTCTCCCAGCCGCCTGGGACGGTCTCTCCCTCTCTCCTGGAACCCTGGGCCAGCCTGCCGCCTCAGGCTTAGCCCCCTGGGTCTCCTGGAAGTGTCGCCCTCTGGTAGACACTTAGCAGAATGCAGCCTTCCACCTGCTAGGGACTTAGCCTCCGGCATGTACCCCGGCTCGGGTAGCCCTGGGTAGGCCTGGCTCTCCCAGCCGCCTGGGACGGTCTCTCCCTCTCTCCTGGAACCCTGGGCCAGCCTGCCGCCTCAGGCTTAGCCCCCTGGGTCTCCTGGAAGTGTCTCCCTCTGGAAGACACTTAGCAGAACGCAGCCTGCCACCTGCTAGGGACTTAGCCTCTGGCTTTACCCAGGCTTGGGTAGCCCTGGGTCGGCCTGGCTTTTTTCCCAGCCGCCCGGGACGATCTCTCCCTCTCTCCTGGAACCCTGGGCCGGCCTGCCACCTCAGGCTTAGCCCCCTGGGTCGCCTGGAAGTGGCGCCGCCTTGTGGATGAGCCGGGGAGAGCGGCTCTACGTTGCCATCCGGTGGATTTTTAACAGAATGCAGCCTGCAACCCGAGTGCTGGCGCCGCCTTGTGGACGAGCCGGGGACTGCGGCTCTCCGTTGCCATCCGGTGGATTTTTAGCAGATTGCAGCCTGCCAGCTGCTAGGGACTAAGTCTCTGGCGTTACCCAGGCTCGGGTAGCCCTGGCTTTCCCAGCCGCCTGGGACAATCTCTCCCTCCCTCCTGGAACCCATGGCCGGCCTGCCGCCCTCAGGCTTAGCCCCCTGGGTCTCCTGGAAGTGTCTCCCTCTGGAAGACACTTAGCAGAACGCAGCCTGCCACCTGCTAGGGACTTAGCCTCTGGCTTTGCCCAGGCTCGGGTAGCCCTGGGTCGGCCTGGCTTTTTTCCCAGCCGCCCGGGACGATCTCTCCCTCCCTCCTGGAACCCTGGGCCAGCCTGCCGCCTCAGGCTTAGCCCCCTGGGTCTCCTGGAAGTGTCGCCCTCTGGTAGACACTTAGCAGAATGCAGCCTTCCACCTGCTAGGGACTTAGCCTCCGGCATGTACCCCGGCTCGGGTAGCCCTGGGTAGGCCTGGCTCTCCCAGCCGCCTGGGACGGTCTCTCCCTCTCTCCTGGAACCCTGGGCCAGCCTGCCGCCTCAGGCTTAGCCCCCTGGGTCTCCTGGAAGTGTCGCCCTCTGGTAGACACTTAGCAGAATGCAGCCTTCCACCTGTTAGGGACTCAGCCTCCGGCATGTACCCAGGCTTGGGTAGCCCCAGCCCGGCCTGGCGCTCGCCGCAGGAAGGCCTCCTCGGGGGCTCCGTTTTTTTGGGGGGTTTTTTTTGTCAAAGTGTCTACGGAAGTGGAAGTTCTCTCAGGGGGAAGCTCCCCTCGGACCCTGCCCAGGAGGGTGAGCCCCGGCCCGGCTTGCCTCCCCTAGGCCCGCCCGCTCCGGAACCCGGTTCTCCCTGCAGACCCCGCCTCGGGGCAACCCTCCAGCTCCCCATCTCCCGGCAGCCGGGGTCAAATACAGCACCACCTCTTCCTTCCGCTGGCCCTCAAGAGTCCTCACCGCTCCCCCAGGCAGGCTTCCACGGGAGGCCGATCGGACCCCGCCATTAAGCCCCCTGACAAACGGCCGTCCCTGGAAGTCTCTCCGGGGCCGACTATTAAGTCCCACCGCCGACCCTCCGGGGCCGACTATTAAGTCCCACCGCCGACCCTCCGGGGCCGACTATTAAGTCCCACCGCCGACCCTCCGGGGCCGACTATTAAGTCCCACCACCGCCGACCCTCCGGGGCCGACTATTAAGTCCCACCGCCGACCCTCCGGGGCCGACTATTAAGTCCCACCGCCGACCCTCCGGGGCCGACTATTAAGTCCCACCGCCGACCCTCCGGGGCCGACTATTAAGTCCCACCGCCGACCCTCCGGGGCCGACTATTAAGTCCCACCGCCGACCCTCCGGGGCCGACTATTAAGTCCCACCGCCGACCCTCCGGGGCCGACTATTAAGTCCCACCGCCGACCCTCCGGGGCCGACTATTAAGTCCCACCGCCGACCCTCCGGGGCCGACTATTAAGTCCCACCGCCGACCCTCCGGGGCCGACTATTAAGTCCCACCGCCGACCCTCCGGGGCCGACTATTAAGTCCCACCGCCGACCCTCCGGGGCCGACTATTAAGTCCCACCGCCGACCCTCCGGGGCCGACTATTAAGTCCCACCGCCGACCCTCCGGGGCCGACTATTAAGTCCCACCGCCGACCCTCCGGGGCCGACTATTAAGTCCCACCGCCGACCCTCCGGGGCCGACTATTAAGTCCCACCGCCGACCCTCCGGGGCCGACTATTAAGTCCCACCGCCGACCCTCCGGGGCCGACTATTAAGTCCCACCGCCGACCCTCCGGGGCCGACTATTAAGTCCCACCGCCGACCCTCCGGGGCCGACTATTAAGCCCACTGCCAGAGATAGCACTCATGGGAATCTCTCTGGGCCCGACTATTAAGTCCAACTGTGACTTATGCTTGGAAATGTGACTTATGCTTGGAAATGTGACTTATGCTGGCAAATGTGACTTATGCTGGCAAATGTGACTTATGCTGGCAAATGTGACTTATGCTGGCAAATGTGACTTATGCTGGGAAATGTGACTTGTCCTCCCAAATGTGACTTATGCTGGCAAATGTGACTTATGCTGGCAAATGTGACTTATGCTGGCAAATGTGACTTATGCTGGCAAATGTGACTTATGCTGGCAAATGTGACTTATGCTGGCAAATGTGACTTATGCTGGGAAATGTGACTTGTCCTCCCAAATGTGACTTATGCTGGCAAATGTGACTTATGCTGGCAAATGTGACTTATGCTGGCAAATGTGACTTATGCTGGCAAATGTGACTTATGCTGGCAAATGTGACTTATGCTGGCAAATGTGACTTATGCTGGCAAATGTGACTTATGCTGGCAAATGTGACTAATGCTGGCAAATGTGACTTGTCCTCCCAAATGTGACTTATGCTGGGAAATGTGACTTGTCCTCCCAAATGTGACTTATGCTGGCAAATGTGACTTGTCCGCCCGAATGTGACTTATCCAGCTAAATGAGACTTCTCCCTAAGCTGAGCTCCAGGGAGGGTAGCTGGTAGACTGGGGGCTTAATCTTCAGCTTCTACCGGGCTTATGGAGCCCTGAGTCGGCCTGGCTCTCCCAGCCGCCGGGGACAATCTCTCCCTCTCTCCTGGAACCCTGGGCCAGCCTGCCGCCTCAGGCTCGCCCCCCTGGGTCTCCTGGAAGTGGCGCCGCCTTGTGGACGAGCCGGGGAGAGCGGCTCTCCGTTGCCATCCGGTGGATTTTTAGCAGAATGCAGCCTGCAACCTGAATGCTGGCGCCGCCTTGTGGACAAGCCGGGGAGCGCGCCTCTCCGTTGCCATCCGGTGGATTTTTAGCAGATTGCAGCCTTCCACCTGCTAGGGACTTAGCCTCCGGCGTTACCCAGGCTCGGGTAGCCCTGGGTAGGCCTGGCTTTCCCAGCCGCCTGGGACAATCTCTCCCTCTCTCCTGGAACCCTGGGCCTGCCTGCCGCCTCAGGCTTAGCCCCCTGGGTTGCCTGGAAGTGGTGCCCTCTTGGTAGACACTTAGCAGAATGCAGCCTGCCACCTGCTAGGGACTGAGCCTCCGGCATTACCCAGGCTCGGGTAGCCCTGGGTAGGCCTGGCTCTCCCAGCCGCCTGGGACAATCTCTCCCTCTCTCCTGGAACCCTGGGCCAGCCTGCCGCCTCAGGCTCGCCCCCCTGGGTCTCCTGGAAGTGGCGCCGCCTTGTGGACGAGCCGGGGAGAGCGGCTCTCCGTTGCCATCCGGTGGATTTTTAGCAGAATGCAGCCTGCAACCTGAATGCTGGCGCCGCCTTGTGGACAAGCCGGGGAGCGCGCCTCTCCGTTGCCATCCGGTGGATTTTTAGCAGATTGCAGCCTTCCACCTGCTAGGGACTTAGCCTCCGGCGTTACCCAGGCTCGGGTAGCCCTGGGTAGGCCTGGCTTTCCCAGCCGCCTGGGACAATCTCTCCCTCTCTCCTGGAACCCTGGGCCTGCCTGCCGCCTCAGGCTTAGCCCCCTGGGTTGCCTGGAAGTGGTGCCCTCTTGGTAGACACTTAGCAGAATGCAGCCTGCCACCTGCTAGGGACTGAGCCTCCGGCATTACCCAGGCTCGGGTAGCCCTGGGTAGGCCTGGCTCTCCCAGCCGCCTGGGACAATCTCTCCCTCTCTCCTGGAACCCTGGGCCAGCCTGCCGCCTCAGGCTCGCCCCCCTGGGTCTCCTGGAAGTGGCGCCGCCTTGTGGACGAGCCGGGGAGAGCGGCTCTCCGTTGCCATCCGGTGGATTTTTAGCAGAATGCAGCCTGCAACCTGAATGCTGGCGCCGCCTTGTGGACAAGCCGGGGAGCGCGCCTCTCCGTTGCCATCCGGTGGATTTTTAGCAGATTGCAGCCTTCCACCTGCTAGGGACTTAGCCTCCGGCGTTACCCAGGCTCGGGTAGCCCTGGGTAGGCCTGGCTTTCCCAGCCGCCTGGGACAATCTCTCCCTCTCTCCTGGAACCCTGGGCCTGCCTGCCGCCTCAGGCTTAGCCCCCTGGGTTGCCTGGAAGTGGTGCCCTCTTGGTAGACACTTAGCAGAATGCAGCCTGCCACCTGCTAGGGACTGAGCCTCCGGCATTACCCAGGCTCGGGTAGCCCTGGGTAGGCCTGGCTTTCCCAGCCGCCTGGGACAATCTCTCCCTCTCTCCTGGAACCCTGGGCCTGCCTGCCGCCTCAGGCTTAGCCCCCTGGGTTGCCTGGAAGTGGTGCCCTCTTGGTAGACACTTAGCAGAATGCAGCCTGCCACCTGCTAGGGACTGAGCCTCCGGCATTACCCAGGCTCGGGTAGCCCTGGGTAGGCCTGGCTCTCCCAGCCGCCTGGGACAATCTCTCCCTCTCTCCTGGAACCCTGGGCCAGCCTGCCGCCTCAGGCTCGCCCCCCTGGGTCTCCTGGAAGTGGCGCCGCCTTGTGGACGAGCCGGGGAGAGCGGCTCTCCGTTGCCATCCGGTGGATTTTTAGCAGAATGCAGCCTGCAACCTGAATGCTGGCGCCGCCTTGTGGACAAGCCGGGGAGCGCGCCTCTCCGTTGCCATCCGGTGGATTTTTAGCAGATTGCAGCCTTCCACCTGCTAGGGACTTAGCCTCCGGCGTTACCCAGGCTCGGGTAGCCCTGGGTAGGCCTGGCTTTCCCAGCCGCCTGGGACAATCTCTCCCTCTCTCCTGGAACCCTGGGCCTGCCTGCCGCCTCAGGCTTAGCCCCCTGGGTTGCCTGGAAGTGGTGCCCTCTTGGTAGACACTTAGCAGAATGCAGCCTGCCACCTGCTAGGGACTGAGCCTCCGGCATTACCCAGGCTCGGGTAGCCCTGGGTAGGCCTGGCTCTCCCAGCCGCCTGGGACAATCTCTCCCTCTCTCCTGGAACCCTGGGCCAGCCTGCCGCCTCAGGCTCGCCCCCCTGGGTCTCCTGGAAGTGGCGCCGCCTTGTGGACGAGCCGGGGAGAGCGGCTCTCCGTTGCCATCCGGTGGATTTTTAGCAGAATGCAGCCTGCAACCTGAATGCTGGCGCCGCCTTGTGGACAAGCCGGGGAGCGCGCCTCTCCGTTGCCATCCGGTGGATTTTTAGCAGATTGCAGCCTTCCACCTGCTAGGGACTTAGCCTCCGGCGTTACCCAGGCTCGGGTAGCCCTGGGTAGGCCTGGCTTTCCCAGCCGCCTGGGACAATCTCTCCCTCTCTCCTGGAACCCTGGGCCTGCCTGCCGCCTCAGGCTTAGCCCCCTGGGTTGCCTGGAAGTGGTGCCCTCTTGGTAGACACTTAGCAGAATGCAGCCTGCCACCTGCTAGGGACTGAGCCTCCGGCATTACCCAGGCTCGGGTAGCCCTGGGTAGGCCTGGCTCTCCCAGCCGCCTGGGACAATCTCTCCCTCTCTCCTGGAACCCTGGGCCAGCCTGCCGCCTCAGGCTCGCCCCCCTGGGTCTCCTGGAAGTGGCGCCGCCTTGTGGACGAGCCGGGGAGAGCGGCTCTCCGTTGCCATCCGGTGGATTTTTAGCAGAATGCAGCCTGCAACCTGAATGCTGGCGCCGCCTTGTGGACAAGCCGGGGAGCGCGCCTCTCCGTTGCCATCCGGTGGATTTTTAGCAGATTGCAGCCTTCCACCTGCTAGGGACTTAGCCTCCGGCGTTACCCAGGCTCGGGTAGCCCTGGGTAGGCCTGGCTTTCCCAGCCGCCTGGGACAATCTCTCCCTCTCTCCTGGAACCCTGGGCCTGCCTGCCGCCTCAGGCTTAGCCCCCTGGGTTGCCTGGAAGTGGTGCCCTCTTGGTAGACACTTAGCAGAATGCAGCCTTCCACCTGCTAGGGACTTAGCCTCCGGCATTACCCAGGCTCGGGTAGCCCTGGGTAGGCCTGGCTTTCCCAGCCGCCTGGGACAATCTCTCCCTCTCTCCTGGAACCCTGGGCCAGCCTGCCGCCTCAGGCTTAGCCCCCTGGGTTGCCTGGAAGTGGTGCCCTCTTGGTAGACACTTAGCAGAATTCAGCCTGCCGCCTGCTAGGGACTCAGCCTCCGGCATGTACCCAGGCTCGGGTAGCCCTGGCTTTCCCAGCCGCCTGGGACAATCTCTCCCTCTCTCCTGGAACCCATGGCCGGCCTGCCGCCTCAGGCTCGCCCCCCTGGGTTTCCTGGAAGTGGAGCCGCCTTGTGGACAAGCCGGGGAGCGCGGCTCTCCGTTGCCATCCGGTGGATTTTTAGCAGATTGCAGCCTGCCACCTGCTAGGGACTTAGTCTCTGGCGTTACCCAGGCTCGGGTAGCCCTGCCTTTTCCCAGCCGCCTGGGACAATCTCTCCCTCTCTCCTGGAACCCATGGCCGGCCTGCCGCCTCAGGCTCGGCCCCCTGGGTCTCCTGGAAGTGTCTCCCTCTGGTAGACACTTAGCAGAATGCAGCCTGCCACCTGCTAGGGACTTGGCCTCTGGCTTCACCCAGGCTGGGGTGGCCCCGGGTCGGCCCGGCTTCTCGGCCTTCAGGGACAATCTCCCCGTCTCTCCTGGAACCCCGGGCCGGCCTCCCGCATATTTGGGAAAACGCATATTTTGAAAAGCACACTGAAGTCAGCTAGTCTTTTGCCACTCCCTTGTCCCCCCTCCGGGCTCGCCGCCGGTCGGCGGGGAGGAGGAGCGGGCGTCCGCCGGCGTCCCGGCGTCCGTCCCGTCTCCCCCCTCCGGCCCTCCGGCGGGAGAAGAGGTCGCTCAGCAGGCGGGGCGAGCGACTCCGGCGTCCCGGCGCGCTCGTCCCCCGGCCTCCCGAGGAGGAAGGGGGGTCGAGCGACGCCGGCGTCCCGGCGCACTCATCCCCCCTCTTGGGCTCGCCGCCGGTCGGCGGGGAGGAGGAGCGGGCGT
>NW_027439840.1:0-43166 GCF_031893055.1 Leptodactylus fuscus
TGGTTTCCTTGAAAAGTAGAGATCGAGACCTTTCCAACGACGGGTCGATCAACCCTGTAGCCCCAAAGGCCCCGGCGTGGCGGGTAGGTGCGCGCCGGTACTGTCTGCTCCGGTAATATGCGCCCAATCGAAAATCTGAGAGAAGCGTTTTAAAGCCAGAGATCCGCCCTTTCAAAATATACCAGAATTGTGCTTCTCGGACCTGATTTGGAGGAGCTGCGTCCTCCCAAAGTGGGCCTATTTCACCCCATTTGATAGCCATTTGCGCTTTAAAGTTGCCTCTCTTCCGGGAGACGTAGCTCCGCCTCCTTACATACCGATCGACCCGATTCCGGTTTCCTTGAAAAGTAGAGATCGAGACCTTTCCAACGAGGGGTCGATCAACCCTGTAGCCCCAAAGGCCCCGGCGTGGCGGGTAGGTGCGCGCCGGTACTGTCTGCTCCGGTAATATGCGCCCAATCGAAAAATCCGAGAGAAGCTTTTTAAAGCCAGAGATCCGCCCTTTCAAAATATACCAGAATTGTGCTTCTCGGACCTGATTTGGAGGAGCTGCGGCCTCCCAAAGTGGGCCTATTTCACCCCATTTGATAGCCATTTGCGCTTTAAAGTTGCCTCTCTTCCGGGAGACGTAGCTCCGCCTCCTTACATCCGATCGACCCGATTCCGGTTTCCTTGAAAAGTAGAGATCGAGACCTTTCCAACGAGGGGGTCGATCAACCCTGTAGCCCCAAAGGCCCCGGCGTGGCGGGTAGGTGCGCGCCGGTACTGTCCTGCTCCGGTAATATGCGCCCAATCGAGAAATCCGAGAGAAGCTTTTTAAAGCCAGAGATCCGCCCTTTCAAAATATACCAGAATTGGCTTCTCGGACCTGATTTGGAGGAACTGCGGCCTCCCAAAGTGGGCCTATTTCACCCCATTTGATAGCCATTTGCGCTTTTAAAAGTTGCCTCTCTTCCGGGAGACGTAGCTCCGCCTCCTTACATCTCGATCGACCCGATTCCGGTTTCCTTGAAAAGTAGAGATCGAGACCTTTCCAACGAAGGGGTCGATCAACCTGTAGCCCCAAAGGCCCCGGCGTGGCGGGTAGGTGCGCGGCCGGTACTGGTCTGCTCCGGTAATATGCGCCCAATCGAAAATCCGAGAGAAGCTTTTTAAAGCCAGAGATCCGCCCTTTCAAATATACCAGAATTGTGCTTCTCGACCTGATTTGGAGGAACTGCGGCCTCCCAAAGTGGGCCTATTTCACCCCATTTGATAGCCATTTGCGCTTTAAAGTTGCCTCTCTTCCGGGAGACGTAGCTCCGCCTCCTTACATCCGAATCGATCGACCCGATTCCAGTTTCCTTGAAAGTAGAGATCGAGACCTTTCCAACGAGGGGTCGATCAACCCTGTAGCCCCAAAGGCCCCGGGCGTGGCGGGTAGGTGGCGCGCCGGTACTGTCTGCTCCGGTAATATGCGCCCAATCGAAAATCCGAGAGAAGCTTTTAAAGCCAGAGATCCGCCCTTTCAAAATATATACCAGAATTGTGCTTCTCGGACCTGATTTGGAGGAGCTGCGGCCTCCCAAAGTGGGCCTATTTCACCCCATTTGATAGCCATTTGCGCTTCTAAAGTTGCCTCTCTTCCGGGAGACGTAGCTCCGCCTCCTTACATCCGATCGACCCGATTCCGGTTTCCTTGAAAAGTAGAGATCGAGACCTTTCCAACGACGGGCTCGATCAACCCTGTAGCCCCAAAGGCCCCGGCGTGGCGGGTAGGTGCGCGCCGGTACTGTCTGCTCCGGTAATATGCGCCCAATCGAAAATCTGAGAGAAGCGTTTTAAAGCCAGAGATCCGCCCTTTCAAAATATACCAGAATTGTGCTTCTCGGACCTGATTTGGAGGAGCTGCGTCCTCCCAAAGTGGGCCTATTTCACCCCATTTGATAGCCATTTGCGCTTTAAAGTTGCCTCTCTTCCGGGAGACGTAGCTCCGCCTCCTTACATTCCGATCGACCCGATTCCGGTTTCCTTGAAAAGTAGAGATCGAGACCTTTCCAACGAGGGGGTCGATCAACCCTGTAGCCCCAAAGCCCCGGCGTGGCGGGTAGGGTGCGCGCCGGTACTGTCTGCTCCGGTAATATGCGCCCAATCGAAAATCCGAGAGAAGCTTTTTAAAGCCAGAGATCCGCCCTTTCAAAATATACCAGAATTGTGCTTCTCGGACCTGATTTGGAGGAACTGCGGCCTCCCAAAGTGGGCCTATTTCACCCCATTTGATAGCCATTTGCGCTTTAAAGTTGCCTCTCTTCCGGGAGACGTAGCTCCGCCTCCTTACATCCGATCGACCCGATTCCGGTTTCCTTGAAAAGTAGAGATCGAGACCTTTCCAACGAGGGGTCGATCAACCTGTAGCCCCAGAAGGCCCCGGCGTGGCGGGTAGGTGCGCAGCCGGTACTGTCTGCTCCGGTAATATGCGCCCAATCGAAATCCGAGAGAAGCTTTTTAAAGCCAGAGATCGCCCTTTCAAAATATACCAGAATTGGGCTTCTCGGACCTGATTTGGAGGAACTGCGGCCTCCCAAAGTGGGCCTATTTCACCCCATTTGATAGCCATTTGCGCTTTAAAGTTGCCTCTCTTCCGGGAGACGTAGCTCCGCCTCCTTACATCCGATCGACCCGATTCCGGTTTCCTTGAAAAGTAGAGATCGAGACCTTTCCAACGAGGGGTCGATCAACCCTGTAGCCCCAAAGGCCCCGGCGTGGCGGGTAGGTGCGCGCCGGTACTGTCTGCTCCGGTAATATGCGCCCAATCGAAAATCCGAGAGAAGCTTTTTAAAGCCAGAGATCCGCCCTTTCAAAATATACCAGAATTGTGCTTTTCGGACCTGATTTGGAGGAACTGCGGCCTCCCAAAGTGGGCCTATTTCACCCCATTTGATAGACATTTGCGCTTTAAAGTTGCCTCTCTTCCGGGAGACGTAGCTCCGCCTCCTTACATCCGATCGACCCGATTCCAGTTTCCTTGAAAAGTAGAGATCGAGACCTTTCCAACGAGGGGTCGATCAACCCTGTAGCCCCCAAAGGCCCCGGCGTGGCGGGTAGGTGCGCGCAGCGGTACTGTCTGCTCCGGTAATATGCGCCCAATCGAAAATCCGAGAGAAGCTTTTTAAAGCCAGAGATCCGCCCTTTCAAAATATACCAGAATTGTGCTTCTCGGACCTGATTTGGAGGAGCTGCGGCCTCCCAAAGTGGGCCTATTTCACCCCATTTGATAGCCATTTGCGCTTTAAAGTTGCCTCTCTTCCGGGAGACGTAGCTCCGCCTCCTTACATCCGATCGAACCGATTCGGTTTCCTTGAAAAGTAGAGATCGAGACCTTTCCAACGAGGGGTCGATCAACCCTGTAGCCCCAAAGGCCCCGGCGTGGCGGGTAGGTGCGCGCCGGTACTGTCTGCTCCGGTAATATGCGCCCAATCGAAAATCCGAGAGAAGCTTTTTAAAGCCAGAGATCCGCCCTTTCAAAATATACCAGAATTGTGCTTCTCGGACCTGATTTGGAGGAGCTGCGGCCTCCCAAAGTGGGCCTATTTCACCCCATTTGATAGCCATTTGCGCTTTAAAGTTGCCTCTCTTCCGGGAGACGTAGCTCCGCCTCCTTACATCCCGATCGACCCCGATTCCGATTTCCTTGAAAAGTAGAGATCGAGACCTTTCCAACGAAGTGGTCGATCAACCCTGTAGCCCCAAAGGCCCCGGCGTGGCGGGTAGGTGCGCGCTGGAACTGTCTGCTCCGGTAATATGCGCCCAATCGAAAATCCGAGAGAAGCGTTTTAAAGCCAGAGATCCGCCCTTTCAAAATATACCAGAATTGTGCTTCTCGGACCTGATTTGGAGGAGCTGCGGCCTCCCAAAGTGGGCCTATTTCACCCCATTTGATAGCCATTTTGCGCTTTAAAGTTGCCTCTCTTCCGGGAGACGTAGCTCCGCCTCCTTACATCCGATCGACCCGATTCCGGTTTCCTTGAAAAGTAGAGATCGAGACCTTTCCAACGACGGGTCGATCAACCCTGTAGCCCCAAAGGCCCCGGCGTGGCGGGTAGGTGCGCGCCGGTACTGTCTGCTCCGGTAATATGCGCCCAATCGAAAATCTGAGAGAAGCGTTTTAAAGCCAGAGATCCGCCCTTTCAAAATATACCAGAATTGTGCTTCTCGGACCTGATTTGGAGGAGCTGCGTCCTCCCAAAGTGGGCCTATTTCACCCCATTTGATAGCCATTTGCGCTTTAAAGTTGCCTCTCTTCCGGGAGACGTAGCTCCGCCTCCTTACATCCGATCGACCCGATTCCGGTTTCCTTGAAAAGTAGAGATCGAGACCTTTCCAACGAGGGGTCGATCAACCCTGTAGCCCCAAAGGCCCCGGCGTGGCGGGTAGGTGCGCGCCGGTACTGTCTGCTCCGGTAATATGCGCCCAATCGAAAATCCGAGAGAAGCTTTTTAAAGCCAGAGATCCGCCCTTTCAAAATATACCAGAATTGTGCTTCTCGGACCTGATTTGGAGGAGCTGCGGCCTCCCAAAGTGGGCCTATTTCACCCCATTTGATAGCCATTTGCGCTTTAAAGTTGCCTCTCTTCCGGGAGACGTAGCTCCGCCTCCTTACATCCGATCGACCCGATTCCGGTTTCCTTGAAAAGTAGAGATCGAGACCTTTCCAACGAGGGGTCGATCAACCCTGTAGCCCCAAAGGCCCCGGCGTGGCGGGTAGTGTGCGCGCCGGTACTGTCTGCTCCGGTAATATGCGCCCAATCGAAAATCCGAGAGAAGCTTTTTAAAGCCAGAGATCCGCCCTTTCAAAATATACCAGAATTGGGCTTCTCGGACCTGATTTGGAGGAACTGCGGCCTCCCAAAGTGGGCCTATTTCACCCCATTTGATAGCCATTTGCGCTTTAAAGTTGCCTCTCTTCCGGGAGACGTAGCTCCGCCTCCTTACATCCGATCGACCCGATTCCGGTTTCCTTGAAAAGTAGAGATCGAGACCTTTCCAACGAGGGGTCGATCAACCCTGTAGCCCCAAAGGCCCCGGCGTGGCGGGTAGGTGCGCGCCGGTACTGTCTGCTCCGGTAATATGCGCCCAATCGAAAATCCGAGAGAAGCTTTTTAAAGCCAGAGATCCGCCCTTTCAAAATATACCAGAATTGTGCTTTTCGGACCTGATTTGGAGGAACTGCGGCCTCCCAAAGTGGGCCTATTTCACCCCATTTGATAGCCATTTGCGCTTTAAAGTTGCCTCTCTTCCGGGAGACGTTAGCTCCGCCTCCTTACATCCGATCGACCCGATTCCAGTTTCCTTGAAAAGTAGAGATCGAGACCTTTCCAACGAGGGGTCGATCAACCCTGTAGCCCCAAAGGCCCCGGCGTGGCGGGTAGGTGCGCGCCGGTACTGTCTGCTCCGGTAATATGCGCCCAATCGAAAATCGAGAGAAGCTTTTTAAAGCCAGAGATCCGCCCTTTCAAAATATACCAGAATTGTGCTTCTCGGACCTGATTTGGAGGAGCTGCGGCCTCCCAAAGTGGGCCTATTTCACCCCATTTGATAGCCATTTGCGCTTTAAAGTTGCCTCTCTTCCGGGAGACGTAGCTCCGCCTCCTTACATCCGATCGACCCGATTCCGGTTTCCTTGAAAAGTAGAGATCGAGACCTTTCCAACGACGGGTCGATCAACCCTGTAGCCCCAAAGGCCCCGGCGTGGCGGGTAGGTGCGCGCCGGTACTGTCTGCTCCGGTAATATGCGCCCAATCGAAAATCTGAGAGAAGCGTTTTAAAGCCAGAGATCCGCCCTTTCAAAATATACCAGAATTGTGCTTCTCGGACCTGATTTGGAGGAGCTGCGTCCTCCCAAAGTGGGCCTATTTCACCCCATTTGATAGCCATTTGCGCTTTAAAGTTGCCTCTCTTCCGGGAGACGTAGCTCCGCCTCCTTACATCCGATCGACCCGATTCCGGTTTCCTTGAAAAGTAGAGATCGAGACCTTTCCAACGAGGGGTCGATCAACCCTGTAGCCCCAAAGGCCCCGGCGTGGCGGGTAGGTGCGCGCCGGTACTGTCTGCTCCGGTAATATGCGCCCAATCGAAAATCCGAGAGAAGCTTTTTAAAGCCAGAGATCCGCCCTTTCAAAATATACCAGAATTGTGCTTCTCGGACCTGATTTGGAGGAGCTGCGGCCTCCCAAAGTGGGCCTATTTCACCCCATTTGATAGCCATTTGCGCTTTAAAGTTGCCTCTCTTCCGGGAGACGTAGCTCCGCCTCCTTACATCCGATCGACCCGATTCCGGTTTCCTTGAAAAGTAGAGATCGAGACCTTTCCAACGAGGGGTCGATCAACCCTGTAGCCCCAAAGGCCCCGGCGTGGCGGGTAGGTGCGCGCCGGTACTGTCTGCTCCGGTAATATGCGCCCAATCGAAAATCCGAGAGAAGCTTTTTAAAGCCAGAGATCCGCCCTTTCAAAATATACCAGAATTGGGCTTCTCGGACCTGATTTGGAGGAACTGCGGCCTCCCAAAGTGGGCCTATTTCACCCCATTTGATAGCCATTTGCGCTTTAAAGTTGCCTCTCTTCCGGGAGACGTAGCTCCGCCTCCTTACATCCGATCGACCCGATTCCGGTTTCCTTGAAAAGTAGAGATCGAGACCTTTCCAACGAGGGGTCGATCAACCCTGTAGCCCCAAAGGCCCCGGCGTGGCGGGTAAGGTGCGCGCCGGTACTGTCTGCTCCGGTAATATGCGCCCAATCGAAAATCCGAGAGAAGCTTTTTAAAGCCAGAGATCCGCCCTTTCAAAATATACCAGAATTGTGCTTTTCGGACCTGATTTGGAGGAACTGCGGCCTCCCAAAGTGGGCCTATTTCACCCCATTTGATAGCCATTTGCGCTTTAAAGTTGCCTCTCTTCCGGGAGACGTAGCTCCGCCTCCTTACATCCGATCGACCCGATTCCAGTTTCCTTGAAAAGTAGAGATCGAGACCTTTCCAACGAGGGGTCGATCAACCCTGTAGCCCCAAAGGCCCCGGCGTGGCGGGTAGGTGCGCGCCGGTACTGTCTGCTCCGGTAATATGCGCCCAATCGAAAATCCGAGAGAAGCTTTTAAAGCCAGAGATCCGCCCTTTCAAAATATACCAGAATTGTGCTTCTCGGACCTGATTTGGAGGAGCTGCGGCCTCCCAAAGTGGGCCTATTTCACCCCATTTGATAGCCATTTGCGCTTTAAAGTTGCCTCTCTTCCGGGAGACGTAGCTCCGCCTCCTTACATCCGATCGAACCGATTCCGGTTTCCTTGAAAAGTAGAGATCGAGACCTTTCCAACGAGGGGTCGATCAACCCTGTAGCCCAAAGGCCCCGGCGTGGCGGGTAGGTGCGCGCCGGTACTGTCTGCTCCGGTAATATGCGCCCAATCGAAAATCCGAGAGAAGCTTTTAAAGCCAGAGATCCGCCCTTTCAAAATATACCAGAATTGTGCTTCTCGGACCTGATTTGGAGGAGCTGCGGCCTCCCAAAGTGGGCCTATTTCACCCCATTTGATAGCCATTTGCGCTTTAAAGTTGCCTCTCTTCCGGGAGACGTAGCTCCGCCTCCTTACATCCGATCGACCCGATTCCGATTTCCTTGAAAAGTAGAGATCGAGACCTTTCCAACGAGTGGTCGATCACCCTGTAGCCCCAAAGGCCCCGGCGTGGCGGGTAGGTGCGCGCTGGAACTGTCTGCTCCGGTAATATGCGCCCAATCGAAAATCCGAGAGAAGCGTTTTAAAGCCAGAGATCCGCCCTTTCAAAATATACCAGAATTGTGCTTCTCGGACCTGATTTGGAGGAGCTGCGGCCTCCCAAAGTGGGCCTATTTCACCCCATTTGATAGCCATTTGCGCTTTAAAGTTGCCTCTCTTCCGGGAGACGTAGCTCCGCCTCCTTACATCCGATCGACCCGATTCCGGTTTCCTTGAAAAGTAGAGATCGAGACCTTTCCAACGACGGGTCGATCAACCCTGTAGCCCCAAAGGCCCCGGCGTGGCGGGTAGGTGCGCGCCGGTACTGTCTGCTCCGGTAATATGCGCCCAATCGAAAATCTGAGAGAAGCGTTTTAAAGCCAGAGATCCGCCCCTTTCAAAATATACCAGAATTGTGCTTCTCGGACCTGATTTGGAGGAGCTGCGTCCTCCCAAAGTGGGCCTATTTCACCCATTTGATAGCCATTTGCGCTTTAAAGTTGCCTCTCTTCCGGGAGACGTAGCTCCGCCTCCTTACATCCTGATCGACCCGATTCCGGTTTCCTTGAAAAGTAGAGATCGAGACCTTTCCAACGAGGGGTCGATCAACCCTGTAGCCCCAAAGGCCCCGGCGTGGCGGGTAGGTGCGCGCCGGTACTGTCTGCTCCGGTAATATGCGCCCAATCGAAAATCGAGAGAAGCTTTTTAAAGCCAGAGATCCGCCCTTTCAAAATATACCAGAATTGTGCTTCTCGGACCTGATTTGGAGGAGCTGCGGCCTCCCAAAGTGGGCCTATTTCACCCCATTTGATAGCCATTTTGCGCTTTAAAGTTGCCTCTCTTCCGGGAGACGTAGCTCCGCCTCCTTACATCCGATCGACCCGATTCCGGTTTCCTTGAAAAGTAGAGATCGAGACCTTTTCCAACGAGGGGTCGATCAACCCTGTAGCCCCAAAGGCCCCGGCGTGGCGGGTAGGTGCGCGCCGGTACTGTCTGCTCCGGTAATATGCGCCAATCGAAAATCCGAGAGAAGCTTTTTAAAGCCAGAGATCCGCCTTTCAAAATATACCAGAATTGGGCTTCTCGGACCTGATTTGGAGGAACTGCGGCCTCCAAAGTGGGCCTATTTCACCCCATTTGATAGCCATTTGCGCTTTAAAGTTGCCTCTCTTCCGGGAGACGTAGCTCCGCCTCCTTACATCCGATCGACCCGATTCCGGTTTCCTTGAAAAGTAGAGATCGAGACCTTTCCAACGAGGGTCGATCAACCCTGTAGCCCCAAAGGCCCCGGCGTGGCGGGTAGGTGCGCGCCGGGTACTGTCTGCTCCGGTAATATGCGCCCAATCGAAAATCCGAGAGAAGCTTTTAAAGCCAGAGATCCGCCCTTTCAAAATATACCAGAATTGTGCTTTCGGACCTGATTTGGAGGAACTGCGGCCTCCCAAAGTGGGCCTATTTCACCCCATTTGATAGCCATTTGCGCTTTAAAGTTGCCTCTCTTCCGGGAGACGTAGCTCCGCCTCCTTACATCCGATCGACCCGATTCCGGTTTCCTTGAAAAGTAGAGATCGAGACCTTTCCAACGAGGGGTCGATCAACCCTGTAGCCCCAAAGGCCCCGGCGTGGCGGGTAGGTGCGCGCCGGTACTGTCTGCTCCGGTAATATGCGCCCAATCGAAAATCCGAGAGAAGCTTTTTAAAGCCAGAGATCCGCCCTTTCAAAATATACCAGAATTGTGCTTCTCGGACCTGATTTGGAGGAGCTGCGGCCTCCAAAGTGGGCCTATTTCACCCCATTTGATAGCCATTTGCGCTTTAAAGTTGCCTCTCTTCCGGGAGACGTAGCTCCGCCTCCTTACATCCGATCGACCCGATTCCGGTTTCCTTGAAAAGTAGAGATCGAGACCTTTCCAACGAGGGGTCGATCAACCCTGTAGCCCCAAAGGCCCCGCGTGGCGGGTAGGTGCGCGCCGGTACTGTCTGCTCCGGTAATATGCGCCCAATCGAAAATCCGAGAGAAGCTTTTTTAAAGCCAGAGATCCGCCCTTTCAAAATATACCAGAATTGTGCTTCTCGGACCTGATTTGGAGGAACTGCGGCCTCCCAAAGTGGGCCTATTTCACCCCATTTGATAGCCATTTGCGCTTTAAAGCTGCCTCTCTTCCGGGAGACGTAGCTCCGCCTCCTTACATCCGATCGACCCGATTCCAGTTTCCTTGAAAAGTAGAGATCGAGACCTTTCCAACGAGGGGTCGATCAACCCTGTAGCCCCAAAGGCCCCGGACGTGGCGGGTAGGTGCGCACCGGTACTGTCTGCTCCGGTAATATGCGCCCAATCGAAAATCCGAGAGAAGCGTTTTAAAGCCAGAGATCCGCCCTTTCAAAATATACCAGAATTGTGCTTCTCGGACCTGATTTGGAGGAGCTGCGGCCTCCCAAAGTGGGCCTATTTCACCCCATTTAATAGCCATTTGCGCTTTAAAGTTGCCTCTCTTCCGGGAGACGTAGCTCCGCCTCCTTACATTCGATCGACCCGATTCCAGTTTCCTTGAAAAGTAGAGATCGAGATCTTTCCAACGAGGGGTCGATCAACCCTGTAGCCCCAAAGGCCCCGGCGTGGCGGGTAGGTGCGCGCCGGTACTGTCTGCTCCGGTAATATGCGCCCAATCGAAAATCCGAGAGAAGCGTTTTAAAGCCAGAGATCTGCCCTTTCAAAATATACCAGAATTGTGCTTCTCGGACCTGATTTGGAGGAGCTGCGGCCTCCCAAAGTGGGCCTATTTCACCCTATTTGATAGCCATTTGCGCTTTAAAGTTGCCTCTCTTCCGGGAGACGTAGCTCCGCCTCCTTACATCCGATCGACCCGATTCCGGTTTCGTTGAAAAGTAGACGATCGAGACCTTTCCAACGACGGGTCGATCAACCCTGTAGCCCCAAAGGCCCCGGCGTGGCGGGTAGGTGCGCGCCGGGTACTGTCTGCTCCGGTAATATGCGCCCAATCGAAAATCTGAGAGAAGCGTTTAAAGCCAGAGATCCGCCCTTTCAAAATATACCAGAATTGTGCTTCTCGGACCTGATTTGGAGGAGCTGCGGTCCTCCCAAAGTGGGCCTATTTCACCCCATTTGATAGCCATTTGCGCTTTTAAAGTTGCCTCTCTTCCGGGAGACGTAGCTCCGCCTCCTTACATCCGATCGACCTGATCCGGTTTCATTGAAAAGTAGAGATCGAGACCTTTCCAACGAGTGGTCGATCAACCCTGTAGCCCCAAAGCCCCGGCGTGGCGGGTAGGTGCGCGCTGGTACTGTCTGCTCCGGTAATATGCGCCCAATCGAAAATCCGAGAGAAGCGTTTTAAAGCCAGAGATCCGCCCTTTCAAAATATACCAGAATTGTGCTTCTCGGACCTGATTTGGAGGAGCTGCGGCCTCCCAAAGTGGGCCTATTTCACCCCATTTGAAAGCCATTCGCGCTTTAAAGTTGCCTCTCTTCCGGGAGACGTAGCTCCGCCTCCTTACATCCGATCGACTGGATTCCGGTTTCCTTGAAAAGTAGAGATCGAGACCTTTCCAACGAGTGGTCGAGCAGCCCTGTAGCCGCAAAGGCCCCAGCGTGGCGGGTAGGTGCGCACCGGTACTGTCTGCTCCGGTACTATGTGCCCAATCGAAAATCCGAGAGAATCGTTTTAAAGCCAGGGATCCGCCCTTTCAAAATATACCAGAATTGTGCTTCTCGGACCTGATTTGAAGGAGCTGCGGCCTCCCAAAGTGGGCCTATTTCACCCCATTTGATAGCCATTTGCGCTTTAAAGCTGCCTCTCTTCCGGGAGACGTAGCTCCGCCTCCTTAGCATCCGATCGACCCGATTCCAGTTTCCTTGAAAAGTAGAGATCGAGACCTTTCCAACGAGGGGTCAATCAACCCTGTAGCCCCAAAGGCCCCGGCGTGGCGGGTAGGTGCGCACCGGTACTGTCTGCTCCGGTAATATGCGCCCAATCGAAAATCCGAGAGAAGCGTTTTAAAGCCAGAGATCCGCCCTTTCAAAATATACCAGAATTGTGCTTCTCGGACCTGATTTGGAGGAGCTGCGGCCTCCCAAAGTGGGCCTATTTCACCCCATTTGATAGACATTTGCACTTTAAAGCTGCCTCTCTTCCGGGAGACGTAGCTCCGCCTCCTTACATCTCGATCGACCCGATTCCAGTTTCCTTGAAAAGTAGAGATCGAGACCTTTCCAACGAGGGGTCAATCAACCCTGTAGCCCCAAAGGCCCCGGCGTGGCGGGTAGGTGCGCACCGGTACTGTCTGCTCCGGTAATATGCACCCAATCGAAAATCCGAGAGAAGCGTTTTAAAGCCAGAGATCCGCCCTTTCAAAATATACCAGAATTGTGCTTCTCGGACCTGATTTGGAGGAGCTGCGGCCTCCCAAAGTGGGCCTATTTCACCCCATTTGATAGCCATTTGCGCTTTAAAGTTGCCTCTCTTCCGGGAGACGTAGCTCCGCCTCCTTACATCCGATCGACCCGATTCCGGTTTCCTTGAAAAGTAGAGATCGAGACCTTTCCAACGAGGGGGTCGATCAACCCTGTAGCCCCAAAGGCCCCGGCGTGGCGGGTAGGTGCGCGCCGGTACTGTCTGCTCCGGTAATATGCGCCCAATCGAAAATCCGAGAGAAGCTTTTTAAAGCCAGAGATCCGCCCTTTCAAAATATACCAGAATTGTGCTTCTCGGACCTGATTTGGAGGAGCTGCGGCCTCCCAAAGTGGGCCTATTTCACCCCATTTGATAGCCATTTGCGCTTTAAAGTTGCCTCTCTTCCGGGAGACGTAGCTCCGCCTCCTTACATCCGATCGAACCGATTCCAGTTTCCTCTTGAAAAGTAGAGATCGAGACCCTTTCCAACGAGGGGTCGATCAACCCTGTAGCCCCAAAGGCCCCGGCGTGGCGGGTAGGTGCGCGCCGGTACTGTCTGCTCCGGTAATATGCGCCCAATCGAAAATCCGAGAGAAGCTTTTTAAAGCCAGAGATCCGCCCTTTCAAAATATACCAGAATTGTGCTTCTCGGACCTGATTTGGAGGAGCTGCGGCCTCCCAAAGTGGGCCTATTTCACCCCATTTGAAAGCCAATCGCGCTTTAAAGTTGCCTCTCTTCGGGAGACGTAGCTCCGCCTCCTTACATCCGATCGACTGATTCCGGTTTCCTTGAAAAGTAGAGATCGAGACCTTTCCAACGAGGGTCGATCAACCCTGTAGCCCCAAAGGCCCCGGCGTGGCGGGTAGGTGCGCGCTGGAACTGTCTGCTCCGGTAATATGCGCCCAATCGAAAATCCGAGAGAAGCGTTTTAAAGCCAGAGATCCGCCCTTTCAAAATATACCAGAATTGTGCTTCTCGGACCTGATTTGGAGGAGCTGCGGCCTCCCAAAGTGGGCCTATTTCACCCCATTTGATAGCCATTTGCGTTTTAAAGTTTGCCTCTCTTCCGGGAGACGTAGCTCCAGCCTCCTTACATTCGATCGACCCGAATCCAGTTTCCTTGAAAAGTAGAGATCGAGATCTTTCCAACGAGGGGTCGATCAACCCTGTAGCCCCAAAGGCCCCGGCGTGGCGGGGTAGGTGCGCACCGGTACTGTCTGCTCCGGTAATATGCGCCCAATCGAAAATCCGAGAGAAGCGTTTTAAAGCCAGAGATCCGCCCTTTCAAAATATACCAGAATTGTGCTTCTCGGACCTGATTTGGAGGAGCTGCGGCCTCCAAAGTGGGCCTATTTCACCCCATTTGATAGCCATTTGCGCTTTAAAGTTGCCTCTCTTCCGGGAGACGTAGCTCCGCCTCCTTACATCCGATCGACCCGATTCCAGTTTCCTTGAAAAGTAGAGATCGAGACCTTTCCAACGAGGGGTCGATCAACCCTGTAGCCCAAAGGCCCCGGCGTGGCGGGTAGGTGCGCGCCGGTACTGTCTGCTCCGGTAATATGCGCCCAATCGAAAATCCGAGAGAAGCTTTTTTAAAGCCAGAGATCCGCCCTTTCAAAATATACCAGAATTGTGCTTCTCGGACCTGATTTGGAGGAGCTGCGGCCTCCCAAAAGTGGGCCTATTTCACCCCATTTGATAGCCATTTGCGCTTTAAAGTGCCTCTCTTCCGGGAGACGTAGCTCCGCCTCCTTACATCCGATCGAACCGATTCCGGTTTCCTTGAAAAGTAGAGATCGAGACCTTTCCAACGAGGGGGTCGATCAACCCTGTAGCCCCAAAGGCCCCGGCGTGGCGGGTAGGTGCGCGCCGGTACTGTCTGCTCCGGTAATATGCGCCCAATCGAAAATCCGAGAGAAGCTTTTTAAAGCCAGAGATCCGCCCTTTCAAAATATACCAGAATTGTGCTTCTCGGACCTGATTTGGAGGAGCTGCGGCCTCCCAAAGTGGGCCTATTTCACCCCATTTGATAGCCATTTGCGCTTTAAAGTTGCCTCTCTTCCGGGAGACGTAGCTCCGCCTCCTTACATCCGATCGACCCGATTCCGATTTCCTTGAAAAGTAGAGATCGAGACCTTTCCAACGAGTGGTCGATCAACCCTGTAGCCCCAAAGGCCCCGGCGTGGCGGGTAGGTGCGCGCTGGAACTGTCTGCTCCGGTAATATGCGCCCAATCGAAAATCCGAGAGAAGCGTTTTAAAGCCAGAGATCCGCCCTTTCAAAATATACCAGAATTGTGCTTCTCGGACCTGATTTGGAGGAGCTGCGGCCTCCCAAAGTGGGCCTATTTCACCCCATTTGATAGCCATTTGCGCTTTAAAGTTGCCTCTCTTCCGGGAGACGTAGCTCCGCCTCCTTACATCCGATCGACCCGATTCCGGTTTCCTTGAAAAGTAGAGATCGAGACCTTTCCAACGACGGGTCGATCAACCCTGTAGCCCCAAAGGCCCCGGCGTGGCGGGTAGAGTGCGCGCCGGTACTGTCTGCTCCGGTAATATGCGCCCAATCGAAAATCTGAGAGAAGCGTTTTAAAGCCAGAGATCCGCCCTTTCAAAAATATACCAGAATTGTGCTTCTCGGACCTGATTTGGAGGAGCTGCGGCCTCCCAAAGTGGGCCTATTTCACCCCATTTGATAGCCATTTGCGCTTTAAAGTTGCCTCTCTTCCGGGAGACGTAGCTCCGCCTCCTTACATCCGATCGACCCGATTCCGGTTTCCTTGAAAAGTAGAGATCGAGACCTTTCCAACGAGGGAGGTCGATCAAACCCTGTAGCCCCAAAGGCCCCGGCGTGGCGGGTAGGTGCGCGCTGGTACTGTCTGCTCCGGTAATATGCGCCCAATCGAAAATCCGAGAGAAGCGTTTTAAAGCCAGAGATCCGCCCTTTCAAAATATACTAAGAATTGTGCTTCTTGGACCTGATTTGGAGGAGCTGCGGCCTCCCAAAGTGGGCCTATTTCACCCCATTTGAAAGCCATTCGCGCTTTAAAGTTGCCTCTCTTCCGGGAGACGTAGCTCCGCCTCCTTACATCCGATCGACTGGATTCCGGTTTCCTTGAAAAGTAGAGATCGAGACCTTTCCAACGAGTGGTCGAGCAGCCCTGTAGCCCCAAAGGCCCCAGCGTGGCGGGGTAGGTGCGCGCCGGTACTGTCTGCTCCGGGTACTATGTGCCCAATCGAAAATCCGAGAGAATCGTTTTAAAGCCAGGGATCCGCCCTTTCAAAATATACCAGAATTGTGCTTCTCGGAACCTGATTTGAAGGAGCTGCGGCCTCCAAAGTGGGCCTATTTCACCCCATTTGATAGCCATTTGCGTTTTAAAGTTGCCTCTCTTCCGGGAGACGTAGCTCCGCCTCCTTACATCCGATCGACCCGATTCCAGTTTCCTTGAAAAGTAGAGATCGAGACCTTTCCAACGAGGGGTCAAACAACCCTGTAGCCCCAAAGGCCCCGGCGTGGCGGGTAGGTGCGCGCCTCGGGTACTGTCTGCTCCGGTAATATGCGCCCAATCGAAAATCCGAGAGAAGCGTTTTAAAGCCAGAGATCCGCCCTTTCAAAATATACCAGAATTGTGCTTCTCGGACCTGATTTGGAGGAGCTGCGGCCTCCCAAAGTGGGCCTATTTCACCCTATTTGATAGCCATTTGCGCTTTAAAGTTGCCTCTCTTCCGGGAGACGTAGTTCCGCCTCCTTACATCCGATCGACCCGATTCCGGTTTCCTTGAACAGTAGAGATCGTGACCTTTCCAACGACGGGTTCGATCAACCCTGTAGCCCCAAAGGCCCCGGCGTGAGGCGGGTAGGGTGCGCGCCGGTACTGTCTGCTCCGGTAATATGCGCCCAATCGAAAATCCGAGAGAAGCGTTTTAAAGCCAGAGATCCGCCCTTTCAAAATATACCAGAATTGTGCTTCTCGGACCTGATTTGGAGGAGCTGCCGGCCTCCCAAAGTGGGCCTATTTCACCCCCATTTGATAGCCATTTGCGCTTTAAAGTTGCCTCTCTTCCGGGAGACGTAGCTCTGCCTCCTTACATCCGAGTCGACCCGATTCCGGTTTCGTTGAAAAGTAGAGATCGAGACCTTTCCAACGAGGGGTCGATCAACCCTGTAGCCCCAAAGGCCCCGGCGTGGCGGGTAGGTGCGCGCTGGTACTGTCTGCTCCGGTAATATGCGCCCAATCGAAAATCCGGAGAGAAGCGTTTTAAAGCCAGATATCCGCCCTTTCAAAATATACCAGAATTGTGCTTCTCGGACCTGATTTGGAGGAACTGCGGCCTCCCAAAGTGGGCCTATTTCACCCCATTTGATAGCCATTTGCGCTTTAAAGTTGCCTCTCTTCCGGGAGACGTAGCTCCGCCTCCTTACATCCGATCGACCCGATTCCAGGTTTCCTTGAAAAGTAGAGATCGAGACCTTTCCAACGAAGGGGTCGTTCAGCCCTGTAGCCCCAAAGGCCCCGGCGTGGCGGGTAGGTGCGCGCCGGTACTGTCTGCTCCGGTAATATGCGCCCAATCGAAAATCCGAGAGAAGCGTTTTAAAGCCAGAGATCCGCCCCTTTCAAAATATACCAGAATTGTGCTTCTCGGACCTGATTTGGAGGAGCTGCGGCCTCCCAAAGTGGGCCTATTTCACCCTATTTGATAGCCATTTGCGCTTTAAAGTTGCCTCTCTTCCGGGAGACGTAGTTCCGCCTCCTTACATCTCGATCGACCCGATTCCGGTTTCCTTGAAAAGTAGAGATCGAGACCTTTCCAACGACGGGTCGATCAACCCTGTAGCCCCAAAGGCCCCGGCGTGGCGGGTAGGTGCGCGCCGGTACTGTCTGCTCCGGTAATATGCGCCCAATCGAAAATCCGAGAGAAGCGTTTTAAAGCCAGAGATCCGCCCTTTCAAAATATACCAGAATTGTGCTTCTCGGACCTGATTTGGAGGGAGCTGCGGCCTCCCAAAGTGGGCCTATTTCACCCCATTTGATAGCCATTTGCGCTTTAAAGTTGCCTCTCTTCCGGGGAGACGTAGCTCCGCCTCCTTACATCCGATCGACCCGATTCCGGTTTCCTTGAAAAGTAGAGATCGAGACCTTTCCAACGAGGGGGTCGATCAACCCTGTAGCCCCAAAGGCCCCGGCGTGGCGGGTAGGTGCGCGCTGGTACTGTCTGCTCCGGGTAATATGCACCCAATCGAAAATCCGAGAGAAAGCGTTTTAAAGCCAGAGATCCGCCCTTTCAAAATATACCAGAATTGTGCTTCTCGGACCTGATTTGGAGGAGCTGCGGCCTCCCAAAGTGGGCCTATTTCACCCCATTTGAAAGCCATTCGCGCTTTAAAGTTGCCTCTCTTCCGGGAGACGTAGCTCCGCCTCCTTACATCCGATCGACCCGATTCCGGTTTCCTTGAAAAGTAGAGATCGAGACCTTTCCAACGAGTGGTCGAGCAGCCCTGTAGCCCCAAAGGCCCCAGCGTGGCGGGTAGGTGCGCGCCGGTACTGTCTGCTCCGGTACTATGTGCCCAATCGAAAATCCGAGAGAATCGTTTTAAAGCCAGGGATCCGCCCCTTTCAAAATATACCAGAATTGTGCTTCTCGGACCTGATTTGAAGGAGCTGCGGCCTCCCAAAGTGGGCCTATTTCACCCCATTTGATAGCCATTTGCGTTTTAAAGTTGCCCTCTCTTCCGGGAGACGTAGCTCCGCCTCCTTACATTCGATCGACCCGAATCCAGTTTCCTTGAAAAGTAGAGATCGAGATCTTTCCAACGAGGGGTCGATCAACCCTGTAGCCCCAAAGGCCCCGGCGTGGCGGGTTAGGTGCGCGCCGGTACTGTCTGCTCCGGTAATATGCGCCCAATCGAAAATCCGAGAGAAGCGTTTTAAAGCCAGATATCCGCCCTTTCAAAATATACCAGAATTGTGCTTCTCGGACCTGATTTAGAGGAACTGCGGCCCTCCCAAAGTGGGCCTATTTCACCCCATTTGATAGCCATTTGCGCTTTAAAGTTGCCTCTCTTCCGGGAGACGTAGCTCCGCCCTCCTTACATCCGATCGACCCGATTCCAGTTTCCTTGAAAAGTAGAGATCGAGAGCCTTTCCAACGAGGGGTCGTTCAGCCCTGTAGCCCCAAAGGCCCCGGCGTGGCGGGGTAGGTGCGCGCCGGGTACTGTCTGCTCCGGTAATATGCGCCCAATCGAAAATCCGAGAGAAGCGTTTTAAAGCCAGAGATCCGCCCTTTCAAAATATACCAGAATTGTGGCTTCTCGGACCTGATTTGGAGGAGCTGCGGCCTCCCAAAGTGGGCCTATTTCACCCTATTTGATAGCCATTTGCGCTTTAAAGTTGCCTCTCTTCCGGGAGACGTAGTTCCGCCTCCTTACATCCGATCGACCCGATTCCGGTTTCCTTGAAAAGTAGAGATCGAGACCTTTCCAACGACGGGTCGATCAACCCTGTAGCCCCAAAGGCCCCGGCGTGGCGGGTAGGGTGTGCGCCCGGGTACTGTCTGCTCCGGTAATATGCGCCCAATCGAAATCCGAGAGAAGCGTTTTAAAGCCAGAGATCCGCCCTTTCAAAATATACCAGAATTGTGCTTCTCGGACCTGATTTGGAGGAGCTGCGGCCTCCCAAAGTGGGCCTATTTCACCCCATTTGATAGCCATTTGCGCTTTAAAGTTGCCTCTCTTCCGGGAGACGTAGCTCCGCCTCCTTACATCCGATCGACCCGATTCCGGTTTCCTTGAAAAGTAGAGATCGAGACCCTTTCCAACGAGGGGTCGATCAACCCTGTAGCCCCAAAGGCCCCGGCGTGGCGGGTAGGTGCGCGCTGGTACTGTCTGCTCCGGTAATATGCGCCCAATCGAAAATCCGAGAGAAGCGTTTTAAAGCCAGAGATCCGCCCCTTTCAAAATATACCAGAATTGTGCTTCTCGGACCTGATTTGGAGGAGCTGCGGCCTCCCAAAGTGGGCCTATTTCACCCCATTTAATAGCCATTTGCGTTTTAAAGTTGCCTCTCTTCCGGGAGACGTAGCTCCGCCTCCTTACATTCGATCGACCCGATTCCAGTTTCCTTGAAAAGTAGAGATCGAGATCTTTCCACGAGGGGTCGATCAACCCTGTAGCCCCAAAGGGCCCCGGCGTGGCGGGTAGGTGCGCGCCGGTACTGTCTGCTCCGGTAATATGCGCCCAATCGAAAATCCGAGAGAAGCGTTTTAAAGCCAGATATCCGCCCTTTCAAAATATACCAGAATTGTGCTTCTCGGACCTGATTTGGAGGAACTGCGGCCTCCCAAAGTGGGCCTATTTCACCCCCATTTGATAGCCATTTGCGCTTTAAAGTTGCCTCTCTTCCGGGAGACGTAGCTCCGCCTCCTTACATCCGATCGACCCGATTCCAGTTTCCTTGAAAAGTAGAGATCGAGACCTTTCCAACGAGGGGTCGTTCAGCCCTGTAGCCCCAAAGGCCCCGGCGTGGCGGGTAGGTGCGCGCCGGTACTGTCTGCTCCGGTAATATGCGCCCAATCGAAAATCCGAGAGAAGCGTTTTAAAGCCAGAGATCCGCCCTTTCAAAATATACCAGAATTGTGCTTCTCGGACCTGATTTGGAGGAGCTGCGGCTTCCAAAGTGGGCCTATTTCACCCTATTTGATAGCCATTTGCGCTTTAAAGTTGCCTCTCTTCCGGGAGACGTAGTTCCGCCTCCTTACATCCGATCGACCCGATTCCGGTTTCCTTGAAAAGTAGAGATCGAGACCTTTCCAACGACGGGGTCGATCAACCCTGTAGCCCCAAAGGCCCCCGGCGTGGCGGGTAGGTGCGCGCGCGGTACTGTCTGCTCCGGTAATATGCGCCCCAATCGAAAATCCGAGAGAAGCGTTTTAAAGCCAGAGATCCGCCCTTTCAAAATATACCAGAATTGTGCTTCTCGGACCTGATTTGGAGGAGCTGCGGCCTCCCAAAGTGGGCCTATTTCACCCCATTTGATAGCCATTTGCGCTTTAAAGTTGCCTCTCTTCCGGGAGACGTAGCTCCGCCTCCTTACATCCGATCGACCCGATTCCGGTTTCCTTGAAAAGTAGAGATCGAGACCTTTGCCAACGAGGGGGGTCGATCAACCCTGTAGCCCCAAAGGCCCCCGGCGTGGCGGGTAGGGTGCGCGCTAGGTACTGTCTGCTCCGGTAATAT
Source organism: Leptodactylus fuscus (assembly GCF_031893055.1). Lineage (NCBI taxonomy): Eukaryota > Metazoa > Chordata > Amphibia > Anura > Leptodactylidae > Leptodactylus > Leptodactylus fuscus. The sequence goes on from NW_027439840.1 coordinate 20,387, forward strand.
GCGCCCAATCGAAAATCCGAGAGAAGCGTTTTAAAGCCAGAGATCCGCCCTTTCAAATATACCAGAATTGTGCTTCTCGGACCTGATTTGGAGGAACTGCGGCCTCCCAAAGTGGGCCTATTTCACCCCATTTGATAGCCATTTGCGCTTTAAAGTTGCCTCTCTTCCGGGAGACGTAGCTCCGCCTCCTTACATCCGATCGACCCGATTCCAGTTTCCCTTGAAAAGTAGAGATCGAGACCTTTCCAACGACGGGGTCGTTCAGCCCTGTAGCCCCCAAAGGCCCCGGCGTGGCGGGGTAGGTGCGCGCCGGGTACTGTCTGCTCCGGTAATATGCGCCCAATCGAAAATCCGAGAGAAGCGTTTTAAAGCCAGAGATCCGCCCTTTCAAAATATACCAGAATTGTGCTTCTCGGACCTGATTTGGAGGAGCTGCGGCTTCCCAAAGTGGGCCTATTTCACCCTATTTGATAGCCATTTGCGCTTTAAAAGTTGCCTCTCTTCCGGGGAGACGTAGTTCCGCCTCCTTACATCCGATCGACCCGATTCCGGTTTCCTTGAAAAGTAGAGATCGAGACCTTTCCAACGACGGGTCGATCAACCCTGTAGCCCCAAAGGCCCCGGCGTGGCGGGTAGGTGCGCGCCGGTACTGTCTGCTCCGGTAATATGCGCCCAATCGAAAATCCGAGAGAAGCGTTTTAAAGCCAGAGATCCGCCCTTTCAAAATATACCAGAATTGTGCTTCTCGGACCTGATTTGGAGGAGCTGCGGCCTCCAAAGTGGGCCTATTTACTCCCCCATTTGAAAGCCATTCGCGCTTTAAAGTTGCCTCTCTTCGGGAGACGTAGCTCCGCCTCCTTACATCCGATCGACCCGATTCCGGTTTCCTTGAAAAGTAGAGATCGAGACCTTTCCAACGAGTGGTCGAGCAGCCCTGTAGCCCCAAAGGCCCCAGCGTGGCGGGTAGGTGCGCGCCGGTACTGTCTGCTCCGGTACTATGTGCCCAATCGAAAATCCGAGAGAATCGTTTTAAAGCCAGGGATCCGCCCTTTCAAAATATATCCAGAAATTGTGCTTCTCGGACCTGATTTGAAGGGAGCTGCGGCATGATAGCCATTTGCGTTTTAAAGTTGCCTCTCTTCCGGGAGACGTAGCTCCGCCTCCTTACATTCGATCGACCCGAATCCAGTTTCCTTGAAAAGTAGAGATCGAGATCTTTCCAACGAGGGGTCGATCAACCCTGTAGCCCCAAAGGCCCCGGCGTGGCGGGTAGGTGCGCGCCGGTACTGTCTGCTCCGGTAATATGCGCCCAATCGAAAATCCGAGAGAAGCGTTTTAACGCCAGAGATCCGCCCTTTCAAAATATACCAGAATTGTGCTTCTCGGACCTGATTTGGAGGAGCTGCGGCCTCCCAAAGTGGGCCTATTTCACCCTATTTGATAGCCATTTGCGCTTTAAAGTTGCCTCTCTTCCGGGAGACGTAGCTCCGCCTCCTTACATCCGATCGACCCGATTCCGGTTTCCTTGAAAAGTAGAGATCGAGACCTTTCCAACGAGGGGTCGATCAACCCTGTAGCCCCAAAAGCCCCGGCGTGGCGGGTAGGTGCGCGCCGGTACTGTCTGCTCCAGTAATATGCGCCCAATCGAAAATCCGAGAGAAGCGTTTTAAAGCCAGAGATCCGCCCTTTCAAAATATACCAGAATTGTGCTTCTCGGACCTGATTTGGAGGAGCTGCGGCCTCCCAAAGTGGGCCTATTTCACCCCATTTGATAGACATTTACGCTTTAAAGTTGCCTCTCTTCCAGGAGACGTAGCTCCGCCTCCTTACATCCGATCGACCCGATTCCGGTTTCCTTGAAAAGTAGAGATCGAGACCTTTCCAACGAGGGGTCGATCAACCCTGTAGCCCCAAAGGCCCCGGCGTGGTGGGTAGGTGCGCGCCGGTACTGTCTGCTCCGGTAATATGCGCCCAATCGAAAATCCGAGAGAAGCGTTTTAAAGCCAGAGATCCGCCCTTTCAAAATATACCAGAATTGTGCTTCTCGGACCTGATTTGTAGGAACTGCGGCCTCCCAAAGTGGGCCTATTTCACCCCATTTGATAGCCATTTGCGCTTTAAAGTTGCCTCTCTTCCGGGAGACGTAGCTCCGCCTCCTTACATCCGATCGACCCGATTCCGGTTTCCTTGAAAAGTAGAGATCGAGACCTTTCCAACGAGGGGTAGATCAACCCTGTAGCCCCAAAGGCCCCGGCGTGGCGGGTAGGTGCGCGCCGGTACTGTCTGCTCCGGTAATATGCACCCAATCGAAAATCCGAGAGAAGCGTTTTAAAGCCAGAGATCCGCCCTTTCAAAATATACCAGAATTGTGCTTCTCGGACCTGATTTGGAGGAGCTGCGGCCTCCCAAAGTGGGCCTATTTCACCCCATTTGATAGCCATTTGCGCTTTAAAGTTGCCTCTCTTCCGGGAGACGTAGCTCCGCCTCCTTACATCCGATCGACCCGATTCCAGTTTCCTTGAAAAGTAGAGATCGAGACCTTTCCAACGAGGGGTCAATCAACCCTGTAGCCCCAAAGGCCCCGGCGTGGCGGGTAGGTGCGCGCCGGTACTGTCTGCTCCGGTAATATGCGCCCAATCGAAAATCCGAGAGAAGCGTTTTAAAGCCAGATATCCGCCCTTTCAAAATATACCAGAATTGTGCTTCTCGGACCTGATTTGGAGGAACTGCGGCCTCCCAAAGTGGGCCTATTTCACCCCATTTGATAGCCATTTGCGCTTTAAAGTTGCCTCTCTTCCGGGAGACGTAGCTCCGCCTCCTTACATCCGATCGACCCGATTCCAGTTTCCTTGAAAAGTAGAGATCGAGACCTTTCCAACGAGGGGTCGATCAGCCCTGTAGCCCCAAAGGCCCCGGCGTGGCGGGTAGGTGCGCGCCGGTACTGTCTGCTCCGGTAATATGCGCCCAATCGAAAATCCGAGAGAAGCGTTTTAAAGCCAGAGATCCGCCCTTTCAAAATATACCAGAATTGTGCTTCTCGGACCTGATTTGGAGGAGCTGCGGCCTCCCAAAGTGGGCCTATTTCACCCTATTTGATAGCCATTTGCGCTTTAAAGTTGCCTCTCTTCCGGGAGACGTAGTTCCGCCTCCTTACATCCGATCGACCCGATTCCGGTTTCCTTGAAAAGTAGAGATCGAGACCTTTCCAACGACGGGTCGATCAACCCTGTAGCCCCAAAGGCCCCGGCGTGGCGGGTAGGTGCGCGCCGGTATTGTCTGCTCCGGTAATATGCGCCCAATCGAAAATCCGAGAGAAGCGTTTTAAAGCCAGAGATCCGCCCTTTCAAAATATACCAGAATTGTGCTTCTCGGACCTGATTTGGAGGAGCTGCGGCCTCCCAAAGTGGGCCTATTTCACCCCATTTGATAGCCATTTGCGCTTTAAAGTTGCCTCTCTTCCGGGAGACGTAGCTCTGCCTCCTTACATCCGATCGACCCGATTCCGGTTTCCTTGAAAAGTAGAGATCGAGACCTTTCCAACGAGGGGTCGATCAACCCTGTAGCCCCAAAGGCCCCGGCGTGGCGGGTAGGTGCGCGCTGGTACTGTCTGCTCCGGTAATATGCGCCCAATCGAAAATCCGAGAGAAGCGTTTTAAAGCCAGAGATCCGCCCTTTCAAAATATACCAGAATTGTGCTTCTCGGACCTGATTTGGAGGAGCTGCGGCCTCCCAAAGTGGGCCTATTTCACCCCATTTAATAGCCATTTGCGTTTTAAAGTTGCCTCTCTTCCGGGAGACGTAGCTCCGCCTCCTTACATTCGATCGACCCGATTCCAGTTTCCTTGAAAAGTAGAGATCGAGATCTTTCCAACGAGGGGTCGATCAACCCTGTAGCCCCAAAAGCCCCGGCGTGGCGGGTAGGTGCGCGCCGGTACTGTCTGCTCCGGTAATATGCGCCCAATCGAAAATCCGAGAGAAGCGTTTTAAAGCCAGATATCCGCCCTTTCAAAATATACCAGAATTGTGCTTCTCGGACCTGATTTGGAGGAACTGCGGCCTCCCAAAGTGGGCCTATTTCACCCCATTTGATAGCCATTTGCGCTTTAAAGTTGCCTCTCTTCCGGGAGACGTAGCTCCGCCTCCTTACATCCGATCGACCCGATTCCAGTTTCCTTGAAAAGTAGAGATCGAGACCTTTCCAACGAGGGGTCGTTCAGCCCTGTAGCCCCAAAGGCCCCGGCGTGGCGGGTAGGTGCGCGCCGGTACTGTCTGCTCCGGTAATATGCGCCCAATCGAAAATCCGAGAGAAGCGTTTTAAAGCCAGAGATCCGCCCTTTCAAAATATACCAGAATTGTGCTTCTCGGACCTGATTTGGAGGAGCTGCGGCCTCCCAAAGTGGGCCTATTTCACCCTATTTGATAGCCATTTGCGCTTTAAAGTTGCCTCTCTTCCGGGAGACGTAGTTCCGCCTCCTTACATCCGATCGACCCGATTCCGGTTTCCTTGAAAAGTAGAGATCGAGACCTTTCCAACGACGGGTCGATCAACCCTGTAGCCCCAAAGGCCCCGGCGTGGCGGGTAGGTGCGCGCCGGTACTGTCTGCTCCGGTAATATGCGCCCAATCGAAAATCCGAGAGAAGCGTTTTAAAGCCAGAGATCCGCCCTTTCAAAATATACCAGAATTGAGCTTCTCGGACCTGATTTGGAGGAGCTGCGGCCTCCCAAAGTGGGCCTATTTCACCCCATTTGATAGCCATTTGCGCTTTAAAGTTGCCTCTCTTCCGGGAGACGTAGCTCCGCCTCCTTACATCCGATCGACCCGATTCCGGTTTCCTTGAAAAGTAGAGATCGAGACCTTTCCAACGAGGGGTCGATCAACCCTGTAGCCCCAAAGGCCCCGGCGTGGCGGGTAGGTGCGCGCTGGTACTGTCTGCTCCGGTAATATGCACCCAATCGAAAATCCGAGAGAAGCGTTTTAAAGCCAGAGATCCGCCCTTTCAAAATATACCAGAATTGTGCTTCTCGGACCTGATTTGGAGGAGCTGCGGCCTCCCAAAGTGGGCCTATTTCACCCCATTTGAAAGCCATTCGCGCTTTAAAGTTGCCTCTCTTCCGGGAGACGTAGCTCCGCCTCCTTACATCCGATCGACCCGATTCCGGTTTCCTTGAAAAGTAGAGATCGAGACCTTTCCAACGAGTGGTCGAGCAGCCCTGTAGCCCCAAAGGCCCCAGCGTGGCGGGTAGGTGCGCGCCGGTACTGTCTGCTCCGGTACTATGTGCCCAATCGAAAATCCGAGAGAATCGTTTTAAAGCCAGGGATCCGCCCTTTCAAAATATACCAGAATTGTGCTTCTCGGACCTGATTTGAAGGAGCTGCGGCCTCCCAAAGTGGGCCTATTTCACCCCATTTGATAGCCATTTGCGTTTTAAAGTTGCCTCTCTTCCGGGAGACGTAGCTCCGCCTCCTTACATTCGATCGACCCGAATCCAGTTTCCTTGAAAAGTAGAGATCGAGATCTTTCCAACGAGGGGTCGATCAACCCTGTAGCCCCAAAGGCCCCGGCGTGGCGGGTAGGTGCGCGCCGGTACTGTCTGCTCCGGTAATATGCGCCCAATCGAAAATCCGAGAGAAGCGTTTTAACGCCAGAGATCCGCCCTTTCAAAATATACCAGAATTGTGCTTCTCGGACCTGATTTGGAGGAGCTGCGGCCTCCCAAAGTGGGCCTATTTCACCCTATTTGATAGCCATTTGCGCTTTAAAGTTGCCTCTCTTCCGGGAGACGTAGCTCCGCCTCCTTACATCCGATCGACCCGATTCCGGTTTCCTTGAAAAGTAGAGATCGAGACCTTTCCAACGAGGGGTCGATCAACCCTGTAGCCCCAAAGGCCCCGGCGTGGCGGGTAGGTGCGCGCCGGTACTGTCTGCTCCAGTAATATGCGCCCAATCGAAAATCCGAGAGAAGCGTTTTAAAGCCAGAGATCCGCCCTTTCAAAATATACCAGAATTGTGCTTCTCGGACCTGATTTGGAGGAGCTGCGGCCTCCCAAAGTGGGCCTATTTCACCCCATTTGATAGACATTTGCGCTTTAAAGTTGCCTCTCTTCCAGGAGACGTAGCTCCGCCTCCTTACATCCGATCGACCCGATTCCGGTTTCCTTGAAAAGTAGAGATCGAGACCTTTCCAACGAGGGGTCGATCAACCCTGTAGCCCCAAAGGCCCCGGCGTGGTGGGTAGGTGCGCGCCGGTACTGTCTGCTCCGGTAATATGCGCCCAATCGAAAATCCGAGAGAAGCGTTTTAAAGCCAGAGATCCGCCCTTTCAAAATATACCAGAATTGTGCTTCTCGGACCTGATTTGTAGGAACTGCGGCCTCCCAAAGTGGGCCTATTTCACCCCATTTGATAGCCATTTGCGCTTTAAAGTTGCCTCTCTTCCGGGAGACGTAGCTCCGCCTCCTTACATCCGATCGACCCGATTCCGGTTTCCTTGAAAAGTAGAGATCGAGACCTTTCCAACGAGGGGTAGATCAACCCTGTAGCCCCAAAGGCCCCGGCGTGGCGGGTAGGTGCGCGCCGGTACTGTCTGCTCCGGTAATATGCACCCAATCGAAAATCCGAGAGAAGCGTTTTAAAGCCAGAGATCCGCCCTTTCAAAATATACCAGAATTGTGCTTCTCGGACCTGATTTGGAGGAGCTGCGGCCTCCCAAAGTGGGCCTATTTCACCCCATTTGATAGCCATTTGCGCTTTAAAGTTGCCTCTCTTCCGGGAGACGTAGCTCCGCCTCCTTACATCCGATCGACCTGATTCCGGTTTCATTGAAAAGTAGAGATCGAGACCTTTCCAACGAGGGGTTGATCAACCCTGTAGCCCCAAAGGCCCCGGCGTGGCGGGTAGGTGCGCGCTGGTACTGTCTGCTCCGTTAATATGCGCCCAATCGAAAATCCGAGAGAAGCGTTTTAAAGCCAGAGATCCGCCCTTTCAAAATATACCAGAATTGTGCTTCTCGGACCTGATTTGGAGGAGCTGCGGCCTCCCAAAGTGGGCCTATTTCACCCCATTTGATAGCCATTTGCGCTTTAAAGCTGCCTCTCTTCCGGGAGACGTAGCTCCGCCTCCTTACATCCGATCGACCCGATTCCAGTTTCCTTGAAAAGTAGAGATCGAGACCTTTCCAACGAGGGGTCAATCAACCCTGTAGCCCCAAAGGCCCCGGCGTGGCGGGTAGGTGCGCGCCGGTACTGTCTGCTCCGGTAATATGCGCCCAATCGAAAATCCGAGAGAAGCGTTTTAAAGCCAGATATCCGCCCTTTCAAAATATACCAGAATTGTGCTTCTCGGACCTGATTTGGAGGAACTGCGGCCTCCCAAAGTGGGCCTATTTCACCCCATTTGATAGCCATTTGCGCTTTAAAGTTGCCTCTCTTCCGGGAGACGTAGCTCCGCCTCCTTACATCCGATCGACCCGATTCCAGTTTCCTTGAAAAGTAGAGATCGAGACCTTTCCAACGAGGGGTCGTTCAGCCCTGTAGCCCCAAAGGCCCCGGCGTGGCGGGTAGGTGCGCGCCGGTACTGTCTGCTCCGGTAATATGCGCCCAATCGAAAATCCGAGAGAAGCGTTTTAAAGCCAGAGATCCGCCCTTTCAAAATATACCAGAATTGTGCTTCTCGGACCTGATTTGGAGGAGCTGCGGCCTCCCAAAGTGGGCCTATTTCACCCTATTTGATAGCCATTTGCGCTTTAAAGTTGCCTCTCTTCCGGGAGACGTAGTTCCGCCTCCTTACATCCGATCGACCCGATTCCGGTTTCCTTGAAAAGTAGAGATCGAGACCTTTCCAACGACGGGTCGATCAACCCTGTAGCCCCAAAGGCCCCGGCGTGGCGGGTAGGTGTGCGCCGGTACTGTCTGCTCCGGTAATATGCGCCCAATCGAAAATCCGAGAGAAGCGTTTTAAAGCCAGAGATCCGCCCTTTCAAAATATACCAGAATTGTGCTTCTCGGACCTGATTTGGAGGAGCTGCGGCCTCCCAAAGTGGGCCTATTTCACCCCATTTGATAGCCATTTGCGCTTTAAAGTTGCCTCTCTTCCGGGAGACGTAGCTCCGCCTCCTTACATCCGATCGACCCGATTACGGTTTCCTTGAAAAGTAGAGATCGAGACCTTTCCAACGAGGGGTCGATCAACCCTGTAGCCCCAAAGGCCCCGGCGTGGCGGGTAGGTGCGCGCTGGTACTGTCTGCTCCGGTAATATGCGCCCAATCGAAAATCCGAGAGAAGCGTTTTAAAGCCAGAGATCCGCCCTTTCAAAATATACCAGAATTGTGCTTCTCGGACCTGATTTGGAGGAGCTGCGGCCTCCCAAAGTGGGCCTATTTCACCCCATTTAATAGCCATTTGCGTTTTAAAGTTGCCTCTCTTCCGGGAGACGTAGCTCCGCCTCCTTACATCCGATCGACCCGATTCCGGTTTCCTTGAAAAGTAGAGATCGAGACCTTTCCAACGAGGGGTCGATCAACCCTGTAGCCCCAAAGGCCCCGGCGTGGTGGGTAGGTGCGCGCCGGTACTGTCTGCTCCGGTAATATGCACCCAATCGAAAATCCGAGAGAAGCGTTTTAAAGCCAGAGATCCGCCCTTTCAAAATATACCAGAATTGTGCTTCTCGGACCTGATTTGGAGGAGCTGCGGCCTCCCAAAGTGGGCCTATTTCACCCCATTTGATAGCCATTTGCGCTTTAAAGTTGCCTCTCTTCCGGGAGACGTAGCTCCGCCTCCTTACATCCAATCGACCTGATTCCGGTTTCATTGAAAAGTAGAGATCGAGACCTTTCCAACGAGGGGTTGATCAACCCTGTAGCCCCAAAGGCCCCGGCGTGGCGGGTAGGTGCGCGCTGGTACTGTCTGCTCCGTTAATATGCGCCCAATCGAAAATCCGAGAGAAGCGTTTTAAAGCCAGAGATCCGCCCTTTCAAAATATACCAGAATTGTGCTTCTCGGACCTGATTTGGAGGAGCTGCGGCCTCCCAAAGTGGGCCTATTTCACCCCATTTGATAGCCATTTGCGCTTTAAAGCTGCCTCTCTTCCGGGAGACGTAGCTCCGCCTCCTTACATCCGATCGACCCGATTCCAGTTTCCTTGAAAAGTAGAGATCGAGACCTTTCCAACGAGGGGTCAATCAACCCTGTAGCCCCAAAGGCCCCGGCGTGGCGGGTAGGTGCGCGCCGGTACTGTCTGCTCCGGTAATATGCGCCCAATCGAAAATCCGAGAGAAGCGTTTTAAAGCCAGATATCCGCCCTTTCAAAATATACCAGAATTGTGCTTCTCGGACCTGATTTGGAGGAACTGCGGCCTCCCAAAGTGGGCCTATTTCACCCCATTTGATAGCCATTTGCGCTTTAAAGTTGCCTCTCTTCCGGGAGACGTAGCTCCGCCTCCTTACATCCGATCGACCCGATTCCAGTTTCCTTGAAAAGTAGAGATCGAGACCTTTCCAACGAGGGGTCGATCAGCCCTGTAGCCCCAAAGGCCCCGGCGTGGCGGGTAGGTGCGCGCCGGTACTGTCTGCTCCGGTAATATGCGCCCAATCGAAAATCCGAGAGAAGCGTTTTAAAGCCAGAGATCCGCCCTTTCAAAATATACCAGAATTGTGCTTCTCGGACCTGATTTGGAGGAGCTGCGGCCTCCCAAAGTGGGCCTATTTCACCCTATTTGATAGCCATTTGCGCTTTAAAGTTGCCTCTCTTCCGGGAGACGTAGTTCCGCCTCCTTACATCCGATCGACCCGATTCCGGTTTCCTTGAAAAGTAGAGATCGAGACCTTTCCAACGACGGGTCGATCAACCCTGTAGCCCCAAAGGCCCCGGCGTGGCGGGTAGGTGCGCGCCGGTATTGTCTGCTCCGGTAATATGCGCCCAATCGAAAATCCGAGAGAAGCGTTTTAAAGCCAGAGATCCGCCCTTTCAAAATATACCAGAATTGTGCTTCTCGGACCTGATTTGGAGGAGCTGCGGCCTCCCAAAGTGGGCCTATTTCACCCCATTTGATAGCCATTTGCGCTTTAAAGTTGCCTCTCTTCCGGGAGACGTAGCTCTGCCTCCTTACATCCGATCGACCCGATTCCGGTTTCCTTGAAAAGTAGAGATCGAGACCTTTCCAACGAGGGGTCGATCAACCCTGTAGCCCCAAAGGCCCCGGCGTGGCGGGTAGGTGCGCGCTGGTACTGTCTGCTCCGGTAATATGCGCCCAATCGAAAATCCGAGAGAAGCGTTTTAAAGCCAGAGATCCGCCCTTTCAAAATATACCAGAATTGTGCTTCTCGGACCTGATTTGGAGGAGCTGCGGCCTCCCAAAGTGGGCCTATTTCACCCCATTTAATAGCCATTTGCGTTTTAAAGTTGCCTCTCTTCCGGGAGACGTAGCTCCGCCTCCTTACATTCGATCGACCCGATTCCAGTTTCCTTGAAAAGTAGAGATCGAGATCTTTCCAACGAGGGGTCGATCAACCCTGTAGCCCCAAAAGCCCCGGCGTGGCGGGTAGGTGCGCGCCGGTACTGTCTGCTCCGGTAATATGCGCCCAATCGAAAATCCGAGAGAAGCGTTTTAAAGCCAGATATCCGCCCTTTCAAAATATACCAGAATTGTGCTTCTCGGACCTGATTTGGAGGAACTGCGGCCTCCCAAAGTGGGCCTATTTCACCCCATTTGATAGCCATTTGCGCTTTAAAGTTGCCTCTCTTCCGGGAGACGTAGCTCCGCCTCCTTACATCCGATCGACCCGATTCCAGTTTCCTTGAAAAGTAGAGATCGAGACCTTTCCAACGAGGGGTCGTTCAGCCCTGTAGCCCCAAAGGCCCCGGCGTGGCGGGTAGGTGCGCGCCGGTACTGTCTGCTCCGGTAATATGCGCCCAATCGAAAATCCGAGAGAAGCGTTTTAAAGCCAGAGATCCGCCCTTTCAAAATATACCAGAATTGTGCTTCTCGGACCTGATTTGGAGGAGCTGCGGCCTCCCAAAGTGGGCCTATTTCACCCTATTTGATAGCCATTTGCGCTTTAAAGTTGCCTCTCTTCCGGGAGACGTAGTTCCGCCTCCTTACATCCGATCGACCCGATTCCGGTTTCCTTGAAAAGTAGAGATCGAGACCTTTCCAACGACGGGTCGATCAACCCTGTAGCCCCAAAGGCCCCGGCGTGGCGGGTAGGTGCGCGCCGGTACTGTCTGCTCCGGTAATATGCGCCCAATCGAAAATCCGAGAGAAGCGTTTTAAAGCCAGAGATCCGCCCTTTCAAAATATACCAGAATTGTGCTTCTCGGACCTGATTTGGAGGAGCTGCGGCCTCCCAAAGTGGGCCTATTTCACCCCATTTGATAGCCATTTGCGCTTTAAAGTTGCCTCTCTTCCGGGAGACGTAGCTCCGCCTCCTTACATCCGATCGACCCGATTCCGGTTTCCTTGAAAAGTAGAGATCGAGACCTTTCCAACGAGGGGTCGATCAACCCTGTAGCCCCAAAGGCCCCGGCGTGGCGGGTAGGTGCGCGCTGGTACTGTCTGCTCCGGTAATATGCACCCAATCGAAAATCCGAGAGAAGCGTTTTAAAGCCAGAGATCCGCCCTTTCAAAATATACCAGAATTGTGCTTCTCGGACCTGATTTGGAGGAGCTGCGGCCTCCCAAAGTGGGCCTATTTCACCCCATTTGAAAGCCATTCGCGCTTTAAAGTTGCCTCTCTTCCGGGAGACGTAGCTCCGCCTCCTTACATCCGATCGACCCGATTCCGGTTTCCTTGAAAAGTAGAGATCGAGACCTTTCCAACGAGTGGGTCGAGCAGCCCTGTAGCCCCAAAGGCCCCAGCGTGGCGGGTAGGTGCGCGCCGGTACTGTCTGCTCCGGTACTATGTGCCCAATCGAAAATCCGAGAGAATCGTTTTAAAGCCAGGGATCCGCCCTTTCAAAATATACCAGAATTGTGCTTCTCGGACCTGATTTGAAGGAGCTGCGGCCTCCCAAAGTGGGCCTATTTCACCCCATTTGATAGCCATTTGCGTTTTAAAGTTGCCTCTCTTCCGGGAGACGTAGCTCCGCCTCCTTACATTCGATCGACCCGAATCCAGTTTCCTTGAAAAGTAGAGATCGAGATCTTTCCAACGAGGGGTCGATCAACCCTGTAGCCCCAAAGGCCCCGGCGTGGCGGGTAGGTGCGCGCCGGTACTGTCTGCTCCGGTAATATGCGCCCAATCGAAAATCCGAGAGAAGCGTTTTAAAGCCAGATATCCGCCCTTTCAAAATATACCAGAATTGTGCTTCTCGGACCTGATTTGGAGGAGCTGCGGCTTCCCAAAGTGGGCCTATTTCACCCTATTTGATAGCCATTTGCGCTTTAAAGTTGCCTCTCTTCCGGGAGACGTAGTTCCGCCTCCTTACATCCGATCGACCTGATTCCGGTTTCCTTGAAAAGTAGAGATCGAGACCTTTCCAACGACGGGTCGATCAACCCTGTAGCCCCAAAGGCCCCGGCGTGGCGGGTAGGTGCGCGCCGGTACTGTCTGCTCCGGTAATATGCGCCCAATCGAAAATCCGAGAGAAGCGTTTTAAAGCCAGAGATCCGCCCTTTCAAAATATACCAGAATTGTGCTTCTCGGACCTGATTTGGAGGAGCTGCGGCCTCCCAAAGTGGGCCTATTTCACCCCATTTGATAGCCATTTGCGCTTTAAAGTTGCCTCTCTTCCGGGAGACGTAGCTCCGCCTCCTTACATCCGATCGACCCGATTCCGGTTTCCTTGAAAAGTAGAGATCGAGACCTTTCCAACGAGGGGTCGATCAACCCTGTAGCCCCAAAGGCCCCGGCGTGGCGGGTAGGTGCGCGCTGGTACTGTCTGCTCCGGTAATATGCGCCCAATCGAAAATCCGAGAGAAGCGTTTTAAAGCCAGAGATCCGCCCTTTCAAAATATACCAGAATTGTGCTTCTCGGACCTGATTTGGAGGAACTGCGGCCTCCCAAAGTGGGCCTATTTCACCCCATTTGATAGCCATTTGCGCTTTAAAGTTGCCTCTCTTCCGGGAGACGTAGCTCCGCCTCCTTACATCCGATCGACCCGATTCCAGTTTCCTTGAAAAGTAGAGATCGAGACCTTTCCAACGAGGGGTCCTTCAGCCCTGTAGCCCCAAAGGCCCCGGCGTGGCGGGTAGGTGCGCGCCGGTACTGTCTGCTCCGGTAATATGCGCCCAATCGAAAATCCGAGAGAAGTGTTTTAAAGCCAGAGATCCGCCCTTTCAAAATATACCAGAATTGTGCTTCTCGGACCTGATTTGGAGGAGCTGCGGCTTCCCAAAGTGGGCCTATTTCACCCTATTTGATAGCCATTTGCGCTTTAAAGTTGCCTCTCTTCCGGGAGACGTAGTTCCGCCTCCTTACATCCGATCGACCCGATTCCGGTTTCCTTGAAAAGTAGAGATCGAGACCTTTCCAACGACGGGTCGATCAACCCTGTAGCCCCAAAGGCCCCAGCGTGGCGGGTAGGTGCGCGCCGGTACTGTCTGCTCCGGTACTATGTGCCCAATCGAAAATCCGAGAGAATCGTTTTAAAGCCAGGGATCCGCCCTTTCAAAATATACCAGAATTGTGCTTCTCGGACCTGATTTGAAGGAGCTGCGGCCTCCCAAAGTGGGCCTATTTCACCCCATTTGATAGCCATTTGCGTTTTAAAGTTGCCTCTCTTCCGGGAGACGTAGCTCCGCCTCCTTACATTCGATCGACCCGAATCCAGTTTCCTTGAAAAGTAGAGATCGAGATCTTTCCAACGAGGGGTCGATCAACCCTGTAGCCCCAAAGGCCCCGGCGTGGCGGGTAGGTGCGCGCCGGTACTGTCTGCTCCGGTAATATGCGCCCAATCGAAAATCCGAGAGAAGCGTTTTAACGCCAGAGATCCGCCCTTTCAAAATATACCAGAATTGTGCTTCTCGGACCTGATTTGGAGGAGCTGCGGCCTCCCAAAGTGGGCCTATTTCACCCTATTTGATAGCCATTTGCGCTTTAAAGTTGCCTCTCTTCCGGGAGACGTAGCTCCGCCTCCTTACATCCGATCGACCCGATTCCGGTTTCCTTGAAAAGTAGAGATCGAGACCTTTCCAACGAGGGGTCGATCAACCCTGTAGCCCCAAAGGCCCCGGCGTGGCGGGTAGGTGCGCGCCGGTACTGTCTGCTCCAGTAATATGCGCCCAATCGAAAATCCGAGAGAAGCGTTTTAAAGCCAGAGATCCGCCCTTTCAAAATATACCAGAATTGTGCTTCTCGGACCTGATTTGGAGGAGCTGCGGCCTCCCAAAGTGGGCCTATTTCACCCCATTTGATAGACATTTGCGCTTTAAAGTTGCCTCTCTTCCAGGAGACGTAGCTCCGCCTCCTTACATCCGATCGACCCGATTCCGGTTTCCTTGAAAAGTAGAGATCGAGACCTTTCCAACGAGGGGTCGATCAACCCTGTAGCCCCAAAGGCCCCGGCGTGGTGGGTAGGTGCGCGCCGGTACTGTCTGCTCCGGTAATATGCGCCCAATCGAAAATCCGAGAGAAGCGTTTTAAAGCCAGAGATCCGCCCTTTCAAAATATACCAGAATTGTGCTTCTCGGACCTGATTTGTAGGAACTGCGGCCTCCCAAAGTTGGCCTATTTCACCCCATTTGATAGCCATTTGCGCTTTAAAGTTGCCTCTCTTCCGGGAGACGTAGCTCCGCCTCCTTACATCCGATCGACCCGATTCCGGTTTCCTTGAAAAGTAGAGATCGAGACCTTTCCAACGAGGGGTAGATCAACCCTGTAGCCCCAAAGGCCCCGGCGTGGCGGGTAGGTGCGCGCCGGTACTGTCTGCTCCGGTAATATGCACCCAATCGAAAATCCGAGAGAAGCGTTTTAAAGCCAGAGATCCGCCCTTTCAAAATATACCAGAATTGTGCTTCTCGGACCTGATTTGGAGGAGCTGCGGCCTCCCAAAGTGGGCCTATTTCACCCCATTTGATAGCCATTTGCGCTTTAAAGTTGCCTCTCTTCCGGGAGACGTAGCTCCGCCTCCTTACATCCGATCGACCTGATTCCGGTTTCATTGAAAAGTAGAGATCGAGACCTTTCCAACGAGGGGTTGATCAACCCTGTAGCCCCAAAGGCCCCGGCGTGGCGGGTAGGTGCGCGCTGGTACTGTCTGCTCCGTTAATATGCGCCAATCGAAAATCCGAGAGAAGCGTTTTAAAGCCAGAGATCCGCCCTTTCAAAATATACCAGAATTGTGCTTCTCGGACCTGATTTGGAGGAGCTGCGGCCTCCCAAAGTGGGCCTATTTCACCCCATTTGATAGCCATTTGCGCTTTAAAGCTGCCTCTCTTCCGGGAGACGTAGCTCCGCCTCCTTACATCCGATCGACCCGATTCCAGTTTCCTTGAAAAGTAGAGATCGAGACCTTTCCAACGAGGGGTCAATCAACCCTGTAGCCCCAAAGGCCCCGGCGTGGCGGGGTAGGTGCGCGCCGGTACTGTCTGCTCCGGTAATATGCGCCCAATCGAAAATCCGAGAGAAGCGTTTTAAAGCCAGAGATCCGCCCTTTCAAAATATACCAGAATTGTGCTTCTCGGACCTGATTTGGAGGAGCTGCGGCCTCCCAAAGTGGGCCTATTTCACCCTATTTGATAGCCATTTGCGCTTTAAAGTTGCCTCTCTTCCGGGAGACGTAGTTCCGCCTCCTTACATCCGATCGACCCGATTCCGGTTTCCTTGAAAAGTAGAGATCGAGACCTTTCCAACGACGGGTCGATCAACCCTGTAGCCCCAAAAACCCCGGCGTGGCGGGTAGGTGTGCGCCGGTACTGTCTGCTCCGGTAATATGCGCCCAATCGAAAATCCGAGAGAAGCGTTTTAAAGCCAGAGATCCGCCCTTTCAAAATATACCAGAATTGTGCTTCTCGGACCTGATTTGGAGGAGCTGCGGCCTCCCAAAGTGGGCCTATTTCACCCCATTTGATAGCCATTTGCGCTTTAAAGTTGCCTCTCTTCCGGGAGACGTAGCTCCGCCTCCTTACATCCGATCGACCCGATTACGGTTTCCTTGAAAAGTAGAGATCGAGACCTTTCCAACCGAGGGGTCGATCAACCCTGTAGCCCCAAAGGCCCCGGCGTGGCGGGTAGGTGCGCGCTGGTACTGTCTGCTCCGGTAATATGCGCCCAATCGAAAATCCGAGAGAAGCGTTTTAAAGCCAGAGATCCGCCCTTTCAAAATATACCAGAATTGTGCTTCTCGGACCTGATTTGGAGGAGCTGCGGCCTCCAAAGTGGGCCTATTTCACCCCATTTAATAGCCATTTGCGTTTTAAAGTTGCCTCTCTTCCGGGAGACGTAGCTCCGCCTCCTTACATTCGATTGACCCGATTCCAGTTTCCTTGAAAAGTAGAGATCGAGATCTTTCCAACGAGGGGTCGATCAACCCTGTAGCCCCAAAGGCCCCGCGTGGCGGGGTAGGTGCGCGCCGGTACTGTCTGCTCCGGTAATATGCGCCCAATCGAAAATCCGAGAGAAGCGTTTTAAAGCCAGATATCCGCCCTTTCAAAATATACCAGAATTGTGCTTCTCGGACCTGATTTGGAGGAACTGCGGCCTCCCAAAGTGGGCCTATTTCACCCCATTTGATAGCCATTTGCGCTTTAAAGTTGCCTCTCTTCCGGGAGACGTAGCTCCGCCTCCTTACATCCGATCGACCCGATTCCAGTTTCCTTGAAAAGTAGAGATCGAGACCTTTCCAACGAGGGGTCGTTCAGCCCTGTAGCCCCAAAGGCCCCCGGCGTGGCGGGTAGGTGCGCGCCCGGTACTGTCTGCTCCGGTAATATGCGCCAATCGAAAATCCGAGAGAAGCGTTTTAAAGCCAGAGATCCGCCCTTTCAAAATATACCAGAATTGTGCTTCTCGGACCTGATTTGGAGGAGCTGCGGCCTCCCAAAGTGGGCCTATTTCACCCCATTTGATAGCCATTTAGCTTTAAAGTTGCCTCTCTTCCGGGAGACGTAGCTCCGCCTCCTTACATCCGATCGACCCGATTCCGGTTTCCTTGAAAAGTAGAGATCGAGACCTTTCCAACGAGGGGTCGATCAACCCTGTAGCCCCAAAGGCCCCGGCGTGGCGGGTAGGTGCGCGCTGGTACTGTCTGCTCCGGTAATATGCGCCCAATCGAAAATCCGAGAGAAGCGTTTTAAAGCCAGAGATCCGCCCTTTCAAAATATACCAGAATTGTGCTTCTCGGACCTGATTTGGAGGAGCTGCGGCCTCCCAAAGTGGGCCTATTTCACCCCATTTGAAAGCCATTCGCGCTTTAAAGTTGCCTCTCTTCCGGGAGACGTAGCTCCGCCTCCTTACATCCGATCGACCCGATTCCGGTTTCCTTGAAAAGTAGAGATCGAGACCTTTCCAACGAGTGGTCGAGCAGCCCTGTAGCCCCAAAGGCCCCAGCGTGGCGGGTAGGTGCGCGCCGGTACTGTCTGCTCCGGTACTATGTGCCCAATCGAAAATCCGAGAGAATCGTTTTAAAGCCAGGGATCCGCCCTTTCAAAATATACCAGAATTGTGCTTCTCGGACCTGATTTGAAGGAGCTGCGGCCTCCCAAAGTGGGCCTATTTCACCCCATTTGATAGCCATTTGCGTTTTAAAGTTGCCTCTCTTCCGGGAGACGTAGCTCCGCCTCCTTACATTCGATCGACCCGAATCCAGTTTCCTTGAAAAGTAGAGATCGAGATCTTTCCAACGAGGGGTCGATCAACCCTGTAGCCCCAAAGGCCCCGGCGTGGCGGGTAGGTGCGCGCCGGTACTGTCTGCTCCGGTAATATGCGCCCAATCGAAAATCCGAGAGAAGCGTTTTAACGCCAGAGATCCGCCCTTTCAAAATATACCAGAATTGTGCTTCTCGGACCTGATTTGGAGGAGCTGCGGCCTCCCAAAGTGGGCCTATTTCACCCTATTTGATAGCCATTTGCGCTTTAAAGTTGCCTCTCTTCCGGGAGACGTAGCTCCGCCTCCTTACATCCGATCGACCCGATTCCGGTTTCCTTGAAAAGTAGAGATCGAGACCTTTCCAACGAGGGGTCGATCAACCCTGTAGCCCCAAAAGCCCCGGCGTGGCGGGTAGGTGCGCGCCGGTACTGTCTGCTCCAGTAATATGCGCCCAATCGAAAATCCGAGAGAAGCGTTTTAAAGCCAGAGATCCGCCCTTTCAAAATATACCAGAATTGTGCTTCTCGGACCTGATTTGGAGGAGCTGCGGCCTCCCAAAGTGGGCCTATTTCACCCCATTTGATAGACATTTGCGCTTTAAAGTTGCCTCTCTTCCAGGAGACGTAGCTCCGCCTCCTTACATCCGATCGACCCGATTCCGGTTTCCTTGAAAAGTAGAGATCGAGACCTTTCCAACGAGGGGTCGATCAACCCTGTAGCCCCAAAGGCCCCGGCGTGGTGGGTAGGTGCGCGCCGGTACTGTCTGCTCCGGTAATATGCGCCCAATCGAAAATCCGAGAGAAGCGTTTTAAAGCCAGAGATCCGCCCTTTCAAAATATACCAGAATTGTGCTTCTCGGACCTGATTTGTAGGAACTGCGGCCTCCCAAAGTGGGCCTATTTCACCCCATTTGATAGCCATTTGCGCTTTAAAGTTGCCTCTCTTCCGGGAGACGTAGCTCCGCCTCCTTACATCCGATCGACCCGATTCCGGTTTCCTTGAAAAGTAGAGATCGAGACCTTTCCAACGAGGGGTAGATCAACCCTGTAGCCCCAAAGGCCCCGGCGTGGCGGGTAGGTGCGCGCCGGTACTGTCTGCTCCGGTAATATGCACCCAATCGAAAATCCGAGAGAAGCGTTTTAAAGCCAGAGATCCGCCCTTTCAAAATATACCAGAATTGTGCTTCTCGGACCTGATTTGGAGGAGCTGCGGCCTCCCAAAGTGGGCCTATTTCACCCCATTTGATAGCCATTTGCGCTTTAAAGTTGCCTCTCTTCCGGGAGACGTAGCTCCGCCTCCTTACATCCAATCGACCTGATTCCGGTTTCATTGAAAAGTAGAGATCGAGACCTTTCCAACGAGGGGTTGATCAACCCTGTAGCCCCAAAGGCCCCGGCGTGGCGGGTAGGTGCGCGCTGGTACTGTCTGCTCCGTTAATATGCGCCCAATCGAAAATCCGAGAGAAGCGTTTTAAAGCCAGAGATCCGCCCTTTCAAAATATACCAGAATTGTGCTTCTCGGACCTGATTTGGAGGAGCTGCGGCCTCCCAAAGTGGGCCTATTTCACCCCATTTGATAGCCATTTGCGCTTTAAAGCTGCCTCTCTTCCGGGAGACGTAGCTCCGCCTCCTTACATCCGATCGACCCGATTCCAGTTTCCTTGAAAAGTAGAGATCGAGACCTTTCCAACGAGGGGTCAATCAACCCTGTAGCCCCAAAGGCCCCGGCGTGGCGGGTAGGTGCGCGCCGGTACTGTCTGCTCCGGTAATATGCGCCCAATCGAAAATCCGAGAGAAGCGTTTTAAAGCCAGAGATCCGCCCTTTCAAAATATACCAGAATTGTGCTTCTCGGACCTGATTTGGAGGCGCTGCGGCCTCCCAAAGTGGGCCTATTTCACCCCATTTGATAGCCATTTGCGCTTTAAAGTTGCCTCTCTTCCGGGAGACGTAGCTCCGCCTCCTTACATCCGATCGACCCGATTCCGGTTTCCTTGAAAAGTAGAGATCGAGACCTTTCCAACGAGGGGTCGATCAACCCTGTAGCCCCAAAGGCCCCGGCGTGGCGGGTAGGTGCGCGCCGGTACTGTCTGCTCCGGTAATATGCGCCCAATCGAAAATTCGAGAGAAGCGTTTTAAAGCCAGATATCCGCCCTTTCAAAATATACCAGAATTGTGCTTCTCGGACCTGATTTGGAGGAACTGCGGCCTCCCAAAGTGGGCCTATTTCACCCCATTTGATAGCCATTTGCGCTTTAAAGTTGCCTCTCTTCCGGGAGACGTAGCTCCGCCTCCTTACATCCGATCGACCCGATTCCAGTTTCCTTGAAAAGTAGAGATCGAGACCTTTCCAACGAGGGGTCGTTCAGCCCTGTAGCCCCAAAGGCCCCGGCGTGGCGGGTAGGTGCGCGCCGGTACTGTCTGCTCCGGTAATATGCGCCCAATCGAAAATCCGAGAGAAGCGTTTTAAAGCCAGAGATCCGCCCTTTCAAAATATACCAGAATTGTGCTTCTCGGACCTGATTTGGAGGAGCTGCGGCTTCCCAAAGTGGGCCTATTTCACCCTATTTGATAGCCATTTGCGCTTTAAAGTTGCCTCTCTTCCGGGAGACGTAGTTCCGCCTCCTTACATCCGATCGACCTGATTCCGGTTTCCTTGAAAAGTAGAGATCGAGACCTTTCCAACGACGGGTCGATCAACCCTGTAGCCCCAAAGGCCCCGGCGTGGCGGGTAGGTGCGCGCCGGTACTGTCTGCTCCGGTAATATGCGCCCAATCGAAAATCCGAGAGAAGCGTTTTAAAGCCAGAGATCCGCCCTTTCAAAATATACCAGAATTGTGCTTCTCGGACCTGATTTGGAGGAGCTGCGGCCTCCCAAAGTGGGCCTATTTCACCCCATTTGATAGCCATTTGCGCTTTAAAGTTGCCTCTCTTCCGGGAGACGTAGCTCCGCCTCCTTACATCCGATCGACCCGATTCCGGTTTCCTTGAAAAGTAGAGATCGAGACCTTTCCAACGAGGGGTCGATCAACCCTGTAGCCCCAAAGGCCCCGGCGTGGCGGGTAGGTGCGCGCTGGTACTGTCTGCTCCGGTAATATGCGCCCAATCGAAAATCCGAGAGAAGCGTTTTAAAGCCAGAGATCCGCCCTTTCAAAATATACCAGAATTGTGCTTCTCGGACCTGATTTGGAGGAACTGCGGCCTCCCAAAGTGGGCCTATTTCACCCCATTTGATAGCCATTTGCGCTTTAAAGTTGCCTCTCTTCCGGGAGACGTAGCTCCGCCTCCTTACATCCGATCGACCCGATTCCAGTTTCCTTGAAAAGTAGAGATCGAGACCTTTCCAACGAGGGGTCCTTCAGCCCTGTAGCCCCAAAGGCCCCGGCGTGGCGGGTAGGTGCGCGCCGGTACTGTCTGCTCCGGTAATATGCGCCCAATCGAAAATCCGAGAGAAGTGTTTTAAAGCCAGAGATCCGCCCTTTCAAAATATACCAGAATTGTGCTTCTCGGACCTGATTTGGAGGAGCTGCGGCTTCCCAAAGTGGGCCTATTTCACCCTATTTGATAGCCATTTGCGCTTTAAAGTTGCCTCTCTTCCGGGAGACGTAGTTCCGCCTCCTTACATCCGATCGACCCGATTCCGGTTTCCTTGAAAAGTAGAGATCGAGACCTTTCCAACGACGGGTCGATCAACCCTGTAGCCCCAAAGGCCCCAGCGTGGCGGGTAGGTGCGCGCCGGTACTGTCTGCTCCGGTACTATGTGCCCAATCGAAAATCCGAGAGAATCGTTTTAAAGCCAGGGATCCGCCCTTTCAAAATATACCAGAATTGTGCTTCTCGGACCTGATTTGAAGGAGCTGCGGCCTCCCAAAGTGGGCCTATTTCACCCCATTTGATAGCCATTTGCGTTTTAAAGTTGCCTCTCTTCCGGGAGACGTAGCTCCGCCTCCTTACATTCGATCGACCCGAATCCAGTTTCCTTGAAAAGTAGAGATCGAGATCTTTCCAACGAGGGGTCGATCAACCCTGTAGCCCCAAAGGCCCCGGCGTGGCGGGTAGGTGCGCGCCGGTACTGTCTGCTCCGGTAATATGCGCCCAATCGAAAATCCGAGAGAAGCGTTTTAACGCCAGAGATCCGCCCTTTCAAAATATACCAGAATTGTGCTTCTCGGACCTGATTTGGAGGAGCTGCGGCCTCCCAAAGTGGGCCTATTTCACCCTATTTGATAGCCATTTGCGCTTTAAAGTTGCCTCTCTTCCGGGAGACGTAGCTCCGCCTCCTTACATCCGATCGACCCGATTCCGGTTTCCTTGAAAAGTAGAGATCGAGACCTTTCCAACGAGGGGTCGATCAACCCTGTAGCCCCAAAGGCCCCGGCGTGGCGGGTAGGTGCGCGCCGGTACTGTCTGCTCCAGTAATATGCGCCCAATCGAAAATCCGAGAGAAGCGTTTTAAAGCCAGAGATCCGCCCTTTCAAAATATACCAGAATTGTGCTTCTCGGACCTGATTTGGAGGAGCTGCGGCCTCCCAAAGTGGGCCTATTTCACCCCATTTGATAGCCATTTGCGCTTTAAAGTTGCCTCTCTTCCAGGAGACGTAGCTCCGCCTCCTTACATCCGATCGACCCGATTCCGGTTTCCTTGAAAAGTAGAGATCGAGACCTTTCCAACGAGGGGTCGATCAACCCTGTAGCCCCAAAGGCCCCGGCGTGGTGGGTAGGTGCGCGCCGGTACTGTCTGCTCCGGTAATATGCGCCCAATCGAAAATCCGAGAGAAGCGTTTTAAAGCCAGAGATCCGCCCTTTCAAAATATACCAGAATTGTGCTTCTCGGACCTGATTTGTAGGAACTGCGGCCTCCCAAAGTGGGCCTATTTCACCCCATTTGATAGCCATTTGCGCTTTAAAGTTGCCTCTCTTCCGGGAGACGTAGCTCCGCCTCCTTACATCCGATCGACCCGATTCCGGTTTCCTTGAAAAGTAGAGATCGAGACCTTTCCAACGAGGGGTAGATCAACCCTGTAGCCCCAAAGGCCCCGGCGT